>NW_017306389.1:1692186-1710396 GCF_000935625.1 Nanorana parkeri
ATATATAAATAACACACACACATAACCGGGCGGCAGAAATTTCAGCATATTTTTACAAAGTGTCATTTATTTATTTTTTTATAAGGCAAATTTGTACATTTTTCCATGTTTTCTGGTAAATAATTAGAAATGAAATATGTAAAACTGAACTCCAGCCTTCCCTGCAGTCCTGAACATTTGTACAGACTTCTCTGACAAGGCTTGCTCTGATTTCACTGCATTCTGTGAGCTTCCGATAACGTGCATTAGAAGCTGCAGCAAATCAGATAAGAGCCTACCTTATTTCCTGGCTGGAGGATATCCAGCATTATCTAGCCCATTCTTCCCCAGCAAAAGTGTCCCTGGCCTGTCCCTTTCATTCACTGGATTTCAGTTCTTGCAGTCTTGGAGGCTCAGCATCACATGTGGGCTTTAGCTTGGGCAGTCTGTTATCAAATACAGCCTGCCTAGGAATGCTCACTCCTACAGACCGACAATGACCCATCAAGGAGTTTCGATGATTTCACAACTCATCCCAAGAGTGCTTGCATCAGGGCTGGAGGCTTTTTATAGAGGTGCTAAGGCAGGGTGCTGTGATGTTTTCATAAAGCTTTGTAAAGCAGCTTGCTGTCCGCTCCCACCAGCTATGGTCTGCCCGTATTACATAAAGCAGCACAGAGACCCAGAGATCTGCGAGACCCCTTTGGCCTTAAAAAAAAAAGGGTATGTTGTGAAAAGGTTCTATTTAAGGATCTTATTAACATGTTGATGAAGGGTGAAAGGCGCGACCATGGAAAGCAAATTCTAAGCAGATTAAACGTTGGCCTTTACAGATAAGGGCCCCTTTTGGGATATTTATAAAAGCCGTTCACGCTAAAAATCAGGCCAGAAAAACACAAAAGGGGAGCTCTGGAAGGTAGAAAGCAAAATTCCAGTTTTATTAGGAGTCCAGCAATCATAAGAAATAAATAAAAAATCGGCTCTGGCTGCAAATTCACCTCCTCTCTTTTGCTGCCTTTTAACCCTTGCAGTGGAGAGGGGGGGGGGGGATTATCCACTAAGTTCAGAGCTCCGAACAAATCTGTCATTAAAGATCACAGAAAGGTTTTTCTTTTGACTTTTTGAAGAACAATATTGGCAGTGCAGGTAAAATGTTCACTTGTCAGCCCTCCTTTGCCTACCATTCAAACCTTACAGAGAAAAAACATTTGACGTTCTAAATGCAGATAAAGGTGAATAAATGTGATTTATTTGACTTATGTGATAGATAAGGGCAGGAGCACAGCATACAATCAGTTAATAGGGCTCTGGTCATCTTTGGGGTAAGATGGAAGTCAGCCCGAGCCTCTCGAACCCAACTGAAAAGCCTGAATTCATAGAGAGAGAGGAAGCGCCGCCCCACCCCACAGTGAGGAAATTCCTGAGATTCCCAGCTTCCAAAGGGCCCGAATTCTAAGGCTTATTGATATTCTGCTGTGATCTCGGTGTCATGGGAGCCGTGCTGGAACTGTGCCAGGGGATTCAGAAAGGGGAGAACAAGGACCATTGAAAGGTATGCATCACCCGCCCCCTGAATCAGCACAAATGGCGTCCTAAGGCAACACTGGGTATCTCTGTATAGAAGGACCAGCTTTTCCATCAAAAAAAAGAAGAGGGGGCCTTTCTATTTCATATAAAGAAAGTCTCATATTTTGGTGTGTTGGCCTTGATGGGTTCGGTCTTAATTCTGCACAGATCAAATCAGTTGTGGATAAGACCATATAACAAGTTTCAACAAGGTGTCACCTTTATGCTTTTGGGTGGCATGGAGCAGGAGTTACGTAGCCAATGTACCAAATCAGATTACTGCTGGAACATACATTTCCATTAATATAAAACAACATACAGGTGAAACTCGAATAATTAGAATATCGTGCAAAGTTCATTTATTTCACTAATGCAACTTAAAAGGTGAAACTAATATATGAGATAGACTCATTACATGCAAAGCAAGATAATTCAAGCCGTGATTTGTCATAATTGTGATGATTATGGCTTACAGCTCATGAAAACCCCAAGAACCCCAAATCCACAACCTCAAAAAAGTAGATTATTACATGCAATCAATAAAACAAGGATTGTACATAGAACAATATCGGACCTCTGAAAAGTATAAGCATGCATATGTACTCAGTACTTGGTTTGGGCCCCTTTTGCAGAACTTACTGCAATTACTTTTGCACGATATTCTAATTATTCGAGTTTCACCTGTATAAGCCATCTCCTATAGCCTGGAATCACATTTTATTACAGCATTAATAATCTGTAATATAATGTACATTGTATACCAGCACTTGATAAATCCAAGGAGCCAGGTAGCCAATGTTCCTTAAAAGATACAGCTGGCACCTAACTTTTTAGATTTCCTCTAGTAGTTGTCAATGGAGTTGGCTCCTAAAAAATCCTGATGGCTCCTGGATTGGACAGACTGGCTCCTGAATTCTCCTAGTGTATACACATTGGGAGTATGCCCACTGACATTTATTTTCACTAGTAGCCCAAAGTGCATACATGGTCAAAACAAATGCACTTGCCCCTTAGCGCAGTGTATGCAATGAAATAACAAATGAGTTGCCTTGCAGAGCCAGCTGTACCCGCCCCCTCCCCGGTCCGTTCCGCCAGTCAGCGCTGGAGGTTCGGACAGGGGAGGGGGGAATCCCTGCAGGGAGCAGCGAGTGACAGTCAAGGCTATCTGCACGGATAGATTGAGAAGTGAGCGAGAGCTCTGGTATGTGTTCGCTCACTTCCCGATCTACTAAGCCGACCTGTGACAGTTTAATTGTCACACGTCGGCTCAGATTATGAAAATCACTCGCCTCATAATTCTCCTTTAACATTTCCCTCTATCAGTTACAAACAGCCCAGTTCCACGCCTGTTCCGTTTCAGGGCTGGTGCAGACTTGGCCGATCCCTGGACGTGCGTCCTGGGACCGCGCGATCGGTTGCACACAGTGGTTGCCGCGCGGCCGCCATTGATTTCAATGGGGGGGTTAGATCCGAGCGGCCATCGCTGAAAAAAAAAGGTACATGTATTTTTTTTTCACGACACGCAATTGTTTTCAACTGCGATCCTGTGCAATTGCACGGGCGGAATCGCGATGGGAAACCACGCAATCTGCCTGCTGTGACTGGGGTGCCATTAGAAAAGCCACGTGGTTTCGTGCATGATTGCCGTGCAGTCACAGATCGCCCAGGTTTGAACCTGGTCTTAGATGGACAAACAAAAACGCTCCCATATGTCCCCTATGGGTTGCCTGATGTAAACAGATATGGCCCCCCTATATCGATTCGCATGCGATCAGGCCCACAAAAGCGGACCTGGATGCCAAACTTACTGCATCCAGTTGAACAGACCTGGATGTAGACGGACGCACATCCACTTACATCCGGCCTCTCAATGGGATACATTGCAGTGCAGTCTAATCACGGGATAAAAATGGACTGTCGGAACACCCATGAGAAAGGGACCTCTGACTAAAAGCCAGGTTCAGTTAGGCTCCCATAATTCAGAGTGATATATAAACGCACTTTTACAACAGCTCGGCAGCCAGAATGTCTGGTCGTTCAAGGCAGGGAAATGCTTATTAAACAGCGGTTGTTCAGGCAGGGTCTGCAACGCTGACGTCAATATTTGCTGATCTGGCCCGTATGAAGAGCTATGAGACTTTAAATACGAGTTTGCAGAGCTGACTGATAGACAAGCCTCATCTACTGTAACGTTCACATCTCAAGTAGGTTTTTCCTTCATGTGGAACTAAAGGCTTGAGTCGCTTGTTTCAGGAGAGCTCCTGACATAGATGCACTCAGCCTAATGGATTAAATGCGTTTTGGCACTACGCAGTAACCTCCAGAACCGGGTCACCCAGGTACATTGCCTTTGGCACCCACTGAAAATGCATGATCACGCCTTTTAATGTTTATTTAAACTAGAAATGTTAACATTGACCCTGCATGGAGGATTTGAACTCTGTTGATTCACATTTGCTATGCAGCGCCATGTAACGGAGTTCTTTAAAACACAACGGTAATTATATAAGCCTGCATGCCCTTTGTGAAAAAGCCCTCAGGTATGGGCCTGCCAAAATGGTGATCCTAGTCATTAACCTGTGAACACAGGAAGACTGTCAGGGCATAGAAACTGTAGATGTCTCCTCTAAATGCCAGCAGGATTGGCCGCACAGAACGCACAGGGAGGGTGTGTATGTGGTATCTGCATTTACAAACTGTTACACACAATCCACACTGTGTGCGACTACAACAAAATACAAGCACATCATAAACATGCAGAGTCACAATCCAGAAGATGTGCGTTATCATTAACACAGGAGATTCAGTCATATGAAAATCGGAGTCTGCTACTAGCCCATACATGAGCTATAAAAGGACTACAATCAATAATTAAAATTGCCCTCTCCCTTATTCTCCCCCCGCCCCCAGATTGACAGCAGCAGAAGGCTGGGTGCAATAGCCAGCCTGCTATTGGCTACTGCAAATTGAAATAGCAAATAGCCAATAAGGGGGTTATAAAATGACAGAAAAACATTTCTGAGCATTAGAAATGGTTCACTTTAGGGTTCATGCACCGGCACCAGGGGCCATACAAAGCTAATTTCACCTGAAAGCCACAGGTGCTGCGTACATCCACCCTTAAGGTGCCCAAACACCTTCGGAATCCCGCGATCGTACGATAATCGCAAGGTGTATGGAAGGCGTGCGACCGTTTTTACTGTACGGTCGCACGTCTTTTGTCGAACCAGCATGCTAGAAAACCTGCCGAGAATCGTACGATTGTCGGCGGGTTTCTAGCCTGCTTGTTTGACAACTGCGGAACAGGCCGTTGTGCGCATGCGCACACTGCCTGTTCAGCATTGCGGTCATCAGAAGCCTGCTCCTCAGGGGGGCGGGCTTTCGATGATCGCAAGTACGATCTGCCTGTCCAAGATAGGCAGATCGTACGAGCTTTTAATTAGCTTACGACCATCGCAAGACAAAAGTCTTGCGATGGTTGTAAGGTGTATGGGCACCTTTGGAAATCAATGGCTGTATACAGCTACATCTATACATCGGTTATTTTTAAATCCATTGTTTTCCACGACCATTTAACCATTGCAGTGCGGGGGATGGGCCACTCCAAGGGTTTTTTTTATCCAAGAATCTCATTTTAAAGAAGAAATCTGGGCAACAATTGTATTACTCCCCGCAGCAGGGCTAGGCTAGGGCAAGAGTTAGCTGCTTGTGTGTGTCTAGGGAGGAAAATTAAAAAAAATTTCTACTCACCCAAACCTCCGAGCTAGCTTGCTCCTAGACCGTTCCCTTCCGTCTGTCTCCCCCTCCGCTTCAGAGATCTAAGGTCCCTGTATAACATTGTTATTTCCCTCCCTAGACCAAAATGAGCAGTTATTCGATTGCAGTGTGGGGGTAGCCCCACTGCACTGGTTAACCACTTCAAGGGGGGTGGCCGTTTAAAAACGTCCGCCTCCTGAAGCGTTTTTACTTTGGGGTCCCTAGGTGACATTAGGGGTCTGACAGACCCCTGATGTCTCCATAAAAAGGACCTGTCACATCCTATTGGCTATTACATAGGGGGCTATGGGATAGCAATAAAATTAAGTGTAAGAAAAAAAGTAAACAAAAAAAATGCAAAACATACAAACGCAAAACACGCGTCGGGTGCGCCTACGTACAAAAACAAAAATTGCGCCACACACGCTACATATTGCTGTGAATGTCAGAGTAACAGCAATAATTCTAGGGTCAATCACTGCTTACACCAAACTGATGGAGCAGTAAAAGCTTTTTAAGCGTCGCCTATGAGAAATTTTGGGTACTGTGGTTTTTTTGCGGTTTCACGGGCGCACGCAATTTTAAGGCTTGACATGTTTGGTATTCTATTTACCTGACGTGACCCCGTCTTTTATATTTTACCAAAAAATTGGTGATTATATTCTGTTTCTGTGCACTAAATTTCATTTTAGTGTATTTTATCCTAGAAACACCGGTTTGATAAACATTTGCACAAATACCGTGCAACATAAAAAATTGCAACTAGCATTTTTTTTTATTCTACAGGGCCTCTGCTTTCAGAAAATTGTTTGGGGGTTTTAAGCCGTTTTCTAGCCAAGAAATTCAGATTTTGTGTGTGCAAATATTAAAAAATTGCTCTGGACAGCAAGTGGCTAATAAAAAAATAAAAACATTTGCCCGGAGTTCACCTTTAAGACTGATACAAACATATTAAAAAGGAACATTCTCTATAAAAAACCTACTACTACTGTTTTCATTTCTGAAGCTGGGAGGGTTGTTTATATGCAATCTAATCTCTAGAACCAGACAAGCAAAAATTCTTCCTTGCCTGGGCCAGGATAACCCCGCCCGTATCGCAGTTTTGCACAGTTGCTGACAGGTTGAATGGGATTCAGGCTTTTAAGATCATTCGGGGATTCCAGAGGGGAGACATTACCAACAGAACTCACATTTATTTTCAACGCAGATTCATACCCAATCATATCATCTTTAACATGTGCATGTAATTCTAAAAGTAGTTTTCAATCTCTTTATAACCTTAAGCTTTTCTGCCATGAAGGTCCTTGTTCAGGCACAAGGACTAGGAGCAGCATGGTCACCCTAGGCTGCTTGCTCCTCATTTTGATTACATAAGGAGGGAGTGTTCTGCAGTCCACAGAGCAGAGTCCTGAAGTTCTACTGTAGTCCAGCAGAGCTCCTAACAATGCTTGAGATTTCATTACAGCAGAGAGCACAGGAAGTTACAAGGTCACCGGCCAGATTTATGGCAGAATCAACATCTACTCTGGATCCTGCAGACTCTTCCTCCCATCCCTGTCCATACCAAGGTATGGATTTTTATTGATGGGGAGGGGAGGTGATTGGGAGTGGACAACAGGTGTGGTTGATGTAACTAAACTTGTATTCCACTGAGAACAACAAATGCCTCTGCTACAGTGGGAGACAAAACATGTAGTTCGTTAATTCACAGATCACGTCAAAGATTCATAAAGCATCAGGAGCCTGAGGGGAGAAGATTCTCATTGGGAATGGTTAGGCAACCATGTTTAATGTTACCCCTGATATGGGTGTAACATGAAACATGGGATTAAATGTAAAAGCCTTTAATAGAACAAAATGAAGGAAATAAGAGATGACATTGCCATGTTTAAAAGGAGAACTATGGGGTCAGTGTTTTTCCCCATAGTTCTCCTTGGGGTAACGGGAGGACACAAACTAGCGTTCTCCCGTTACCCTAAGCTCAGTATACCGCGAGCTACAGCTCGCAGTATACTGAGACGCCGCACCTGGGGCGGATCCCGACGTAGATGGCGGGATCCGCCCAGCTGCTTGAGTGACAGCTGGCTCTGCCTATCTAGAGGCAGAGCCAGCTGTACCCGCCCCCTCCCGTTCCGCCAGTCAGCGCTGGCAGATCGGAGCGGGGAGAGGGGAATCCAGCCCCTCCCCCTGTCACGGCAGAGAGCCGTGACAGGATCGAGAGGTGAGGGAACCTGGTATGTGTTCGCTCACCTCCCGATCTACTGAGCCGACCTGTGACAGTCTCATTGTCACAGGTCGGCTTAGAACTATGAGGTGAGTGGAAATCACTCATGTCATAGTTCTCCTTTAATATGAACTTTAACCTCCCCACACTGGAGCTGGATGGTGCTCTAAATGATTTCCCAAAGTTTTCTGAACACACCACTCTACAAACTGAAGCCTGTGTGATCAAAGCCAAAGAGTTTCTTCTGGAAGGGTGGCAGACACACAAACCAAGGCTGGCAAACCTAATCACTGGGGTCCCTGAGAGTTTCAAAAACTGTTGGAACCTATAAAACCCCGTCCAGTACAGAAATACCAACTATGTGCAGTGGTGGCCTTAAAGATCAATAGAAGTGATGTTATGCGGTGTCCCAGCCCTAGCAATGACATCCGAGAAGAGGCCACATACACATCTCCTTGGTTATGAACTTTTGCAAGGTTTGAAAACGCACACATCACAAAGATGAAATTGCCCCAGTGAAGTATCCAAGAAAGAAAAAAAAGCAGATTATTTCACCCATTGAAGCCTTTCCATAACTGCAATATAAGTTTGGTGACAATAGTCTTAAAGGAGAACTTCTCACAATGTACATAAGAAGCTACAAATAGTCAGATAGAGCCCCCCCCCCCCCTCATTTCCTGTCAGGAGGATGTCCAGCATCATCTAGCACTTTCATCCCCACCCTGACTGTCTCTGGCCTTCTACTTTCACTGGTTTTCATTTCTTCCAATCATGGAGGCTGAGCATGACATAAGGGGATTGCCTACGGTCTGCATGCAGATGCAGGGTGCCTAGAAACTCCCACTTCTCTAGAATACCCATCAAGTCATTTTGATATTTGCATTACTCCCGGGTTTCAGAATAATGAACAATTGCTGCTACAAAATCACTAATAGGGCACTGACATATCTACAGTGTGCTGCAGTAAGGCATTTTAATATCCTGTGTCCATGGTAAGAGTTTCACAACGGTTGCATTCAGAATTTGATAGCTGCAGTTGGCCTCCTTCTGACCTGCATTTGGGCCTGCTTTAAATGCGTTTTGCATTCCCATAGACTTGTTTGGACATGAAAAACCCACTTTAGGTGTACAAAAGCCCATCAACACAGTCCCTAAAAGGACATTCACCTTTTTTTCATGTACGCAGCACATTGTGTTGTGGTGAACTGAATTGCACATTCATAGGGGGGGCCATTCAAAATGAACTACTCCGCAATCCACCACGGTCTGCTTTGTGTGTTTTTACGGAAACACACAGATATGGCTCTGAATAAGAAACGTGCTGAAAAAACAGACAAGGGACGTCAACTATATGAATTAAAGATGTCCTTTACTTTTTGTTTGCAGGTAATTGTGCATTTAGGTATGGCAAAAAAATAAAAACAAATGGGAACGGTGCCTATTTTCAACATTTGGCACACGATGCCTTTGCATGGGCATTACTCATGTAACAAAGTTGTAGAGATGGATGAGTCATCCTTCGCCATTATACAAGATGATGTGAGCAGCATAGCAAAAGACGTTGACAGGCTCCGGTAGTTCATTCAAATGGTAATGAAGGTCTGGTAGACTCCATTATGATCGGAGGTCCATTCACCCGACAGTGTAGGTTCCTGCAGGTAATCAGAGGTCTGCACCATTCAACACAAAGTCCCTCCGAATGATCAGCTCCCCCATAGCACTGCATATCTACACTGAAAGGAATGACGTGTCAGGATGACAAAGCTTCATCCATACAGCAAGACAAGGCACCAAATCACAGAGCACCGATACAGAAGAATGAATCATAGTATAATATAATGGAAACCTAAAAAGGGACTTCAATCTCACCAAATTGAATGTTTTGATCAAACCTAACAATGAAAACGTGCTGGAATTTATTTTCTTAAAGTACTACGAGAAAAAGAAAAAAAAAATGACATCCATGATGCAGTCTGTCAACAGCGATAACAGCAGTTTTTGTTTTTCTGAGTCCCCCCACGGCATATTGTATTACCCGATAATTCTGCAAGGAGATCACCTATGTTTCCACTTCCTTCAGCAGGCCAAGCTGTCCGGTAAAAGTTTAGTGTTAGCCCTGGTTCACACCTAGGCGTATTGCATATGCGCAGTTGTCGCGCGTTTTTTTACCGCGATTCGCGGGGAAAAAAACGTGCGACAAACGCGCGTTTCCGAGGGCTACTTGGCTATATCCCAATGGAAACGCGCAACAAAAACGGCCCAATGTAGTAACTGTACCTTTTCCGGCGTGGGCCGTTTTGTAGCGCGTTAGGGACGGGCTGAAATACGCCAAGGTGTGAACCAGACCCATTGAATACAATGGGATTTAGATGTTTGAGCATTTTGTAGAGTGTTCGTCGAGCGTAGAACGCGCTACAAAACGTTCAGATGTGAACGAGGGCTTAGGGGATAAACTTTACAACACTGGCGGGAGGGTCTTCATCAGTCAGCTTTTATTCAGAAGTTTAAACCATTTTTTAGCAACATAAAAACAAACTAGTTCTTTAACTACTTAAAAGGTGTTACCTGGAGTTGGCCTTCAATTGGTCTCATTCTAAAAGTCACATTGCAATGCTGCTTTAAAGACTTGACATAAATGATTCCTCTTGATCCGATCATCTTCTTGCTTCCACTTGTTTTCAGCAGTCCCTTCAGCGCTGGTGCCGGTCTCTGATCCAGCGCAGACTGCTGTTTCTTCTGTGTCCCACCGAGTCTGCCCGGCATGCACACTCATGGCTGTGTGCACTGACTTCCACTGAGTCTCTCCTCGATGCTGATATGGACTGTGAATGCGCCCGCATCATCCTCCATTTGGGACCTGTGTACTGCAGCCAGGAGCAAGTGGCGCAGAAAGAAGTAATTGTATATTTCACAATTTATTGATTTTATGTTTTTGCATATAGCTACTGCTTGCTAGCAGTAGATATATGTTAAAACAAAAAAAAAGGAGACTTTCATTCTACTTTAAAATAGAACTCAGAGCCCCCCTTGTAAAAGGGAGAATTCCAATATAAATCAGAGTTCTTCCATCAGAAAATGCTGAGGCACCATGAGGAAGCCACGAGGTACCCCGGTGTGTTACGGCACCCTGGTTGGGAAGACTACTTTAGAGAACTTCATGCCTTTTGCAGTGAAATTTGAGGACAGATTCCACCAGTGTCTGCATACACAGAGCTAAAGCTCAATTACTGCTTGTAAATATATGGAAATACACAAATGTCCATGGATATACTTTATAATGAATAAATCACCAAGATTCCTCAGCTATATCCCAATGGAAACGCGCAACAAAAACGGCCCAATGTAGTAACTGTACCTTTTCCGGCGTGGGCCGTTTTGTAGCGCGTTAGGGACGGGCTGAAATACGCCAAGGTGTGAACCAGACCCATTGAATACAATGGGATTTAGATGTTTGAGCATTTTGTAGAGTGTTCGTCGAGCGTAGAACGCGCTACAAAACGTTCAGATGTGAACGAGGGCTTAGGGGATAAACTTTACAACACTGGCGGGAGGGTCTTCATCAGTCAGCTTTTATTCAGAAGTTTAAACCATTTTTTAGCAACATAAAAACAAACTAGTTCTTTAACTACTTAAAAGGTGTTACCTGGAGTTGGCCTTCAATTGGTCTCATTCTAAAAGTCACATTGCAATGCTGCTTTAAAGACTTGACATAAATGATTCCTCTTGATCCGATCATCTTCTTGCTTCCACTTGTTTTCAGCAGTCCCTTCAGCGCTGGTGCCGGTCTCTGATCCAGCGCAGACTGCTGTTTCTTCTGTGTCCCACCGAGTCTGCCCGGCATGCACACTCATGGCTGTGTGCACTGACTTCCACTGAGTCTCTCCTCGATGCTGATATGGACTGTGAATGCGCCCGCATCATCCTCCATTTGGGACCTGTGTACTGCAGCCAGGAGCAAGTGGCGCAGAAAGAAGTAATTGTATATTTCACAATTTATTGATTTTATGTTTTTGCATATAGCTACTGCTTGCTAGCAGTAGATATATGTTAAAACAAAAAAAAAGGAGACTTTCATTCTACTTTAAAATAGAACTCAGAGCCCCCCTTGTAAAAGGGAGAATTCCAATATAAATCAGAGTTCTTCCATCAGAAAATGCTGAGGCACCATGAGGAAGCCACGAGGTACCCCGGTGTGTTACGGCACCCTGGTTGGGAAGACTACTTTAGAGAACTTCATGCCTTTTGCAGTGAAATTTGAGGACAGATTCCACCAGTGTCTGCATACACAGAGCTAAAGCTCAATTACTGCTTGTAAATATATGGAAATACACAAATGTCCATGGATATACTTTATAATGAATAAATCACCAAGATTCCTCCCAAAAGTTTTAATACAAATAAAGTCTATTTTTCCCCTCAGTTTATTAAGTTAATGATTATAAATACTTGTTTCTGCGTGTGCTCGTTCCCACTGCCTCCTCCCTTGCCGAGGCATGAACGACGTAGTCCTCGGCCTGCCCGCAGCCTCCTAGGACCATATCACACATGTCAGGAGGCTAGTCTCTCTGCAGTAGGTGATCTGGCGCCTACACAGTAGGTGGCCGGGTTGTGAGTGATCAGAAAGTAAAAGCAGGCTCCAGAATGCAAGATGGAGGTGCAAGATCAAAAGACCTGTAAAGAATCAAGTGCGGGGAAGACCGTGCTGGACTTCATGGGCTGATAAGTGTACTTGAAGTACTTGTAGCTGCTGACTGCTAGTGTTACCTGTGCCGGGTGAAGTTCCTCTTTAAGTGCACTTATCCTTTAAGTTATGTTTAGTATCAACATGCAAGAAAACTAATAATGCATCTTGTGAAGACGCGTGTTCCCAACTTTCCAGCAAAACAGTCCATCAGAGGTAATGTATATATCATCCTCCCCCTTGTCTCCTGTTACAAGTGAAAGACCTTCATACAAGATTACACAGGTTTTTCCATGCTTACTAGTAAATATTTACTTGTGATTAAGCGTCAGATGTAACCTAATAAATGTAACGTACTGAAGCCAGAAACCTAAAGGAGAACTATGAGGTGAATGAAAATTACTAACCCTTATAGTTCGAGCCGACGTGTGACAATGAAACTTGGAAGTGAGCGAACACATACCGTCGCTTGCTCACTTCTCGATCATCTCCCTGCAGAGAGTGGTGACCATCACTCACGGCTCCCTGCAGGGATTACCCTGCGCCGATCCTCCAGTGCTGACTGGAGGACTGGACGGGGGATGGGGCGGGTACAGCAGGCTCTGCCTCTAGATAGGCAGAGCTAGCTGTCACTCACGCAGCTGGGTGGATCTCAACAGCATTGTCTAGATCTGTCCCAGTATACCGCGAGCTGTAGCTCGCGATATACTGAGCTTTGGGTCATGGGAGTAGGCTAGTATATGCCCTCCCGTGACCCTTGGAAAAACTAAGGGGAAAACACTTACTCCATAGTTCTCTTTTAACTTCAAAATACTAGAGTAGATCTCTTAAAGGGCCAGTAAACAAATGGCAGGTTTATGTAAATGAGTTTAATAACATTTCTACAAATATTTTTAAAGAACAACTCTGGGCAAAAAAAAGTGTTCTTAACCCTTGCAGTGAGGCTATCCCTGAACTGCAAGGGTTAACTGCTAATTTTTTTTTAAGACAGACAAAAAACAGTTATACTCACCCGAACCACCGAGCCAGCTGTCTGCTTCTCCAGTCACTGAAGCCTCTCACCTACTATGCTGCAGCATTAGAATGTTCCTCAGCATTCTCACATCTATGAACTGTGTATAGAACATGAGGATTTATGGGACCTTATACTGCTGCAGAGGACCAGTCTAAGAACAAGCTGGCTCCAGGGACCAGGTGAGAAAAAACTTTATTTTTTAAACCTAGACAAAAAGCAGGCATTTAACTTGCAGTGTGGGGGTTGTCCCACTGTAAGGCTTAAAGAAGAACTTCACCGTTATCTTCAAAATAACAACAAAGACACCTTTAGAAATGTTTAGTAACGGCAATCTACAAAACACATACTTCTAGATAATTGTCGGCTTTGCATTCTTTGAATACCCGATTTCTCTTTTCTTCCCAGTCTTCTCACAGTGGCCATGTTTACTAAGGGCAGGTTACTGGATCTCCCTTTACTTCCTGGAACTCTGGCACATGTGACCATGTAAATCATCTCAGGGGAGGAAAATGTCTGAGCTCTCACAAGATTACAGATGAGATTTCCTTCCCAGGATGCAATGCTTGCGTATGATTACATAATTTGTGTCAAAGTGGACCCGGAAGTAGAAAAAAAGGAATCATAAGTAAAATAAAAGTATGTTTGTTTAGATATTGAATGTAAGATCATGTCATATCAGCATGCAGAGCTGTATGCTGATGTGATTTTTAGCCAAAGAGGGGTAAAGGTCCACTTTAATAAAAATTCTGCCCAGAGTTCTTCTTTGAAGCTAAAAATAACTTGTTTTAAAAATAAAAAAAAACGGTAAAACAGAAAAGTGGTGCGTGCATATGTATTCACCCCCTTTGTTATGAAGCCCCTATATAAGATCTAGTGCAACCAATGACTTCAGAAGTCACATAATTAGTCAAATAAAGATCACCTGAGTGCAATCTAAGTGTCACATGATCTCAGTATATATTTACCTGTTCTGAGTCTGCAACACCACTAAGCAAGCAGCATCATCATGAAGACCAAGGAGCTCTCCAAACAGGTCAGGGACAAAGTTGTGGAGAAGTATACATCAGGGTTGGGTTATAAAAAAATATCCAAAACTTTTAACATCCCACAGAGAACCATTAAAACCGTTAATAAAAAATGGAAAGTATATGGCACCACAACAAGCCTGCCAAGAGAGGGCCACCCACCAAAACTCACAGACTAGGCAAGGAGGGCATTAATCAAAGGGCAACAAAGAGACCAAAGATAACCCTGAGGGAGCTGCCACAAACCCAACACACCTCAACACCATCCCCACAGTAAGGCATGGTCATCATCGCCAGGGACTGGCAAACTGGTCAGAATTAAAGGAATGATGGATGGCGCTAAATACAGTGACATTCTGGAGGGAAACCTGGGACGGAGGGACTGGGACGGAGGCTCAACTTCCAGCAGGAAATGACTCCAAGCAAACTGCTAAAGCAACACTCGAGTGGTTTAAGGGAAAATATTTAAATGACTTGGGATAGCCTAGTCAAAGCCCAGACCTCAGTCCAATTGAGAATCTGTGGCATGATTTAAAGATTGCTGCACACCAGTGATACCCGTCCAACGTGAAGGAGCTGAAGCAGTTTTGCCTTGAAGAACAGGCAAAAATCCCAGTGGCTAGATGCCAAGCTTATAGAGACGTACACCAGAGAGGTGCAGCTGTAATTGGGGTTTATGTTTTTTTGTGTTATTTCTTGTTTGTATAACAATAACAAATATTTTGCATCTTCAAAGTTGTAGGCACGGTGTGTATATCAAATGATGCAAACCCCCAAAAAATCTATTTTAATTCCAGGTGGCAATACAACAAAATAGGAAAAATGCCAATGAGGGTGAACACTTTTGCAAGCCACTTCTCTTTTGGAAGCTTTACTTCTCTTTTAACACCAGCCCTTACCCATGCAGAGAAAAGCAGCAGGTTCACTTCAAAGTCGGCTCACAGACAATCAGATTTACTCAACCTTTGATCCTCCTTTGCTTCTCCATTTGATTTTGCTTTAATATGAGTTCTATATATTACTCTTCATCCATATAAAAGAACACCCACAGGATGGAGAAAGGGAGGTCTGCTAAAGCCGGTGCTATGTAACTTACTCTCTTCTTTGATGTGTCACCAATTATCTTTCACCTTCCAATGAACCAACCTGATAGAAAGTTTCCAGATTCCAAAAAGGAGTGTGGTAGACAAGTATACTGCAGGTAGGACTAGATGAAAAACTGAAACCCTGGGCAGATTTGCTATGCTATCCTCTATGCACTGCAAAACTTCATTTTCAAAAATGTTACTGTAACTACACCGAAATACTAATATACGTTCCAGAATAATGGCTATTTAAAGAACTCCAGAAAAACTCAAAACACATACCCTTGCAGTGTGGTAACCCCCACACAGCAAGGGTTAGGTGCTTGTATTGTAGTGGGCTCAAATAAAGCAGATATACTCACCTTATCCTCAGTCCCATCGGGTTGCTAGACCAGTCCCCGCAACCTCTTTCTCCCTGTACGGACCACTGCCATCATCACGTCTTATGCAGGTCCATTTACCTGCATTAGACCTGAAGACTCTTGAGGAATATAGCCAGAGCGGAGGGAGAGAAAGGGGAGTGCTGTCTGCCGTGGGACCAGGTGAGTAAAACAGCTGTGAGTCCCCTAGACAAAATGAGCACTTGGAGGGATGTATTGGTACAATTTGATTTTTGAGTGTAAAGGTCCGCTATATGTATGATGATTAATAATAACATAAGACATGTCAGGTGTAAAATGCTGTGATTTTGAAATACTTACACTTGTAGAACATTGACTTCCTGCTTTGTAAGGGAATAATGACTTCAGTTTGCCAAAGCAATGCACACTGGGATTGCCTTGTCATCAGCAGAGCACTGCTGGGAAATCTCATCTGTAATCTCATGAGATCTCAGGGAAAGGCATTTTCCTTCTCAGAGATGATGTGCATGGTTACATGTTCTAGTCACATGCCCTAGTCACATGTGCCAGAAATCCAGGAAGTAAACTGAGATCTAGTAATCTGCCCTTAGTAAACATGGCCACTGCCAGAAGACAGGAAAGAAAAAAGAGAAACAAGGTATGCAAAAAAAATACAAAGCCGGCAATGATCTAGAAGTATGTGTTTGTAGATTGTCGTTACTAAACATTTCTAAAAGGTGTTTGTTGTTATTTTAAAGATGTGGGTAAAGGTCCGCTTTAACCCTTCCAGTGCGGGGGTAGCTTCTTTAAGTCATTTTTTTGGCAAGCTCTGCCTAAATAGCAGCAATAGGTCAGTGACAAAGAACAATGGGTGGTGAGGCATCTTTCCATTCTCTGAAATCACCTTTCCCAATCTTCTTTACAATTACCACAATCAGAACATGGCCTTTCAATAACTTTCTGAAACCACTATGATAATAGAGAAGCCCATAGCCATGCTGCCATGATCAGCCACCTTCCAGAGCAAATAGTTCAGCATTCCTTTGTTTGGACCCACAGAGCCGCATCAGTCAAGTGTGTCATTTCAGTACAATAGCTCAACTACAAACTTATCTGCAGCCAGACCTTTCCCACCAGTGGAAGCTTTGAAGGCACATTTGACAGAATGACATTTATGATAGGCCAACTGTGAGGCTAGGGGGGAGTGGGGGGAGGGAGGGGGGTTTGAGGGGCCTTCATGAAGAAAGGTAAAAGGAAAAGATTTCCTAGTCTGAGGCTTTTTTTTTCCAACAGGGGGGCAGGATCACTAACTTCGAATGAAATCTAGCCGCATCAGCTAACGAGCAGCCAGCTTAATTAGTAATGTGATATAAAACACCCACCACTGTGGGGACAGCAGTTGAAAAGGCTACATGCCGCGTTTTAATAAATAACAACTAATGACCTGTGTTCCAAAGAACATCAATATTAATTGTACAAGGGTGGAAGGGTGAGATCATTCTTCACACAAATACTGTTCCCTTAATTATGTGATACAACTGGTTTGGAATGATCAAGTGTGAAAGACGAAGGTTACATGACATGGACATAGAGGAGGAAAGGAGCCTAGGAGAAAATGGAACAGAGTCAGAAGGTGAGAGGAGGAATGGTACAACAGACAGGAATGAAGGGTGATGGCATGGAGAGGAGATATGCAACATAAGAATGAAAGATTAAATATTATAATAAAAATGTATTATACAACCAACATAAAACACACACACCACACACACCACACACACACCAAAGCTGTCTAGGCACCTAACTCTCTGCATATAAATTACTTGCCACATAGGGGCATGAGGTGGTACATGGTCCCTGCCAGGCTGGCGCCTCAACAGTCTGCTTTCATGGATGTGCTATTAAACGTGACGTGTGGCATATTTGGTGGACAGGCCGAAGGTGGGTAGGGTATGCGCTAAAATGTTTCATTTATTGTAAAGCCTTTATCATACAAATAGCCTCAAGGATCCCTGGTCCGTGCCATTACACCTTAAAGGAGAACTATGAGCTGAGTGCTTTTCACTCACCTCATAATTCTAGCCGACCTGTGACAATGAGACTGTCACAGGTCGGCTTAGTAGATCGGGAGGTGAGCGAACACATACCGGCGTTCGCTCACCTCTCGATCCTGTCACGCCTCTAGATAGGCAGAGTCAGCTGTCAGTTACGCAGCTGGGCGGATCCCGGCATAATTGTCGGGATCCGCTTCAGCTGTGGCGTCTCAGTATACCGCTCGTGGTATACTGAGCCTAGGGTGATGGGAGGACGCTAGTTTGTGTCCTCCCGTTACCCTAAGGAGAACTATGGGGAAAAGCCTTAACCCCATCGTTCTCCTTTAAACCCCCAAATCTTACGATGGCTCAGCACAAAGCGGCAGTTTTGGTGCTCCTAGCTGCCGTACAAGCATGGAGGAAGCCATTTGTTCCCACATGAAATTTATGAAGGCTTGGGACCCCTGGATAACATATGCCCATTCCGATATTCCTTCTGAAAGTG
>NW_017306389.1:1710995-1712328 GCF_000935625.1 Nanorana parkeri
AGAAAGGTAAAAGGAAAAGATTTCCTAGTCTGAGGCTTTTTTTTTCCAACAGGGGGGCAGGATCACTAACTTCGAATGAAATCTAGCCGCATCAGCTAACGAGCAGCCAGCTTAATTAGTAATGTGATATAAAACACCCACCACTGTGGGGACAGCAGTTGAAAAGGCTACATGCCGCGTTTTAATAAATAACAACTAATGACCTGTGTTCCAAAGAACATCAATATTAATTGTACAAGGGTGGAAGGGTGAGATCATTCTTCACACAAATACTGTTCCCTTAATTATGTGATACAACTGGTTTGGAATGATCAAGTGTGAAAGACGAAGGTTACATGACATGGACATAGAGGAGGAAAGGAGCCTAGGAGAAAATGGAACAGAGTCAGAAGGTGAGAGGAGGAATGGTACAACAGACAGGAATGAAGGGTGATGGCATGGAGAGGAGATATGCAACATAAGAATGAAAGATTAAATATTATAATAAAAATGTATTATACAACCAACATAAAACACACACACCACACACACCACACACACACCAAAGCTGTCTAGGCACCTAACTCTCTGCATATAAATTACTTGACACATAGGGGCATGAGGTGGTACATGGTCCCTGCCAGGCTGGCGCCTCAACAGTCTGCTTTCATGGATGTGCTATTAAACGTGACGTGTGGCATATTTGGTGGACAGGCCGAAGGTGGGTAGGGTATGCGCTAAAATGTTTCATTTATTGTAAAGCCTTTATCATACAAATAGCCTCAAGGATCCCTGGTCCGTGCCATTACACCTTAAAGGAGAACTATGAGCTGAGTGCTTTTCACTCACCTCATAATTCTAGCCGACCTGTGACAATGAGACTGTCACAGGTCGGCTTAGTAGATCGGGAGGTGAGCGAACACATACCGGCGTTCGCTCACCTCTCGATCCTGTCACGCCTCTAGATAGGCAGAGTCAGCTGTCAGTTACGCAGCTGGGCGGATCCCGGCATAATTGTCGGGATCCGCTTCAGCTGTGGCGTCTCAGTATACCGCTCGTGGTATACTGAGCCTAGGGTGATGGGAGGACGCTAGTTTGTGTCCTCCCGTTACCCTAAGGAGAACTATGGGGAAAAGCCTTAACCCCATCGTTCTCCTTTAAACCCCCAAATCTTACGATGGCTCAGCACAAAGCGGCAGTTTTGGTGCTCCTAGCTGCCGTACAAGCATGGAGGAAGCCATTTGTTCCCACATGAAATTTATGAAGGCTTGGGACCCCTGGATAACATATGCCCATTCCGATATTCCTTCTGAAAGTGTGACAACACTTTAATTGGCCTGGGGGAGGGGGGGGG
>NW_017306389.1:1712502-1746674 GCF_000935625.1 Nanorana parkeri
GGGGGGGGGGGGTCTTGACACCATCAGGTCTTTGCTTTTGACTCTTGTCTATTCTTTTCTTTTCTATCTTTCTGCTGCTCTTCAATTTCTCTAGTTCTCTCTCTCGACTCCCAACACATCAATAGAGTGGATTAGGAAACTCAAGATACTAAACTAATAAAGTTTTCTGTATTCCTACGCGATTCTTGTTCTGCTTTGTATGCCATGATGTACGTTTTACTACCAATGTTAAAAATCAATAAAAACTTTTGAAAGAAAAATAAAAAAATTAAATTATTAATGCAATAAAAGTGAACACTTGTAAAACGCAGACCTGCACCAGACACTGCGTAGCAAACGTTATAAAACAAGGACAACATAAAGAATGGCTGAAAAGCTCTGTTACAAATACACTGAACCTCTAAAGACACCAGAAATCCTAAAATGTGTGAGCCCTTACAAGAGATCTGCAAACAAGAAAGGTGACTAGCTATGCTTTTGTACTTGATTTTATTTTCATTAAAGCTGAATTCCCAGCAGATGCAAAATAATGCAGCTTTAGATTTGATAAAGGGTATCTTTGGTCAAAAATGTTAAATAAATATGTATTTCTATATTGAATTTCCATCACTTTTATCTCACTCCACTCCCAATAACCGCATCCATCCAGAAGTCTGAAAACTTCCCTATTGAAGATGCCCATAGGATGTAGTTCCTCAATTAGGGCTGCAACAACTAATCGGCATAATCGATTATAATCGATTATTGAAAAAGTTGTCAACTTTTTCAATAATCGATTAATCGGCTTCCGATCAGTTGGCCCTGTTCACAGCTCCACACGCTGTGCGCCGCACCTCCTCCCCACCTCATGCTCGCCGCTGCCAGACCCGCAAGCCTTTTTTAAAACTTTTATTTTATTGTTTATCCGATTAACCGATTAATCGAACCTAATAATCGGCTAACTAATCGATTTTGAAAATAATCGTTAGCTGCAGCTCTATCCTCAATGCAGTGACACAATTTCACAATATGTACAGAGCCTGCCTTCTGAACTACAACTTAACGTCTCAACAATGTAACATTATCAATGCTTGCTGGAAGCAATGCATGATGGGATATGTAGGCTTAAGAAATCAAGATTGCATCACATCATGAAGCAGGGAAGGAGATATGGGAATCCAGGAAGATGTGGAAAGTGATGGGCAGGCAGAAGGCAGCACTCACTACATAAAAGGTTGTTTTTTTTCCAAGTTAGCTTTGATTGCATTATGAAGTACAACTCTTGTATGTATTCCTATTCCAATGCTGATGTTATAACCGGAGAGGATACGCTGGGACTTTACACCTCCTTTAATATGTCCTTAGTTGTATTTTTCTTTACATGTAGGCAGTGTACCCCAATTTGGTATCAGGTTCTTGCACTGTCTATGCAGCAGAGCTCACAGGGGGAGGAATAAGCAGCCATTAGGTTGTGCTGAAGAGCAAGGAGCATACTAATAGGAGAACATAGTGACATATTGAGAGATGAGCTCATTAATGTGCTGCTTCTCCTGTTCCTGTCCAGTCTCAGGGCGGGGGTGGAGAGGGGACCCAAAGTAAAAATGAAACTGAAACAGTGAAAAATCAACTCTTCTGCCCTGCCAGACAGGAGTGTGCTCTGTGGCAGAGCTGTGTAAATCTTAGGCTGGATGGAGAAAAATACAAATCCGGAGGGTATAAGAGTTTATTTATATAAACGTCATCTGTGTATTTGGCTGTTTGCCTGGAGTGCTAATATCGCACAACTAATACATTTGAAACTGCTGCCATTTATTCTACAGGGTCTGTGCTTTCAGGAAATATATACCTCTTGGGGATTCAAGTAATTTTCAGGACTAAAATGGGCATTATAACATCTGCATCCACTTTGGCAGAAAAAGTGTTAAATATTACAGCTGGCACTTAACTTTTGAGGTTCTCTAGTTGTTGTCAAAGGCACTGGCTCCTAAAAATAAAATCCTTCTGGCTCCTGGATTCCATTATAATTTGTCTACCCCTGTTCTACCTCATACAAAGGCATTTTAGATAATTGTGCACCTCCAACCTCATGGCAACAGTTTGATGAAGGCCCTTTTTTGCTCCAGCATGACTGAGGTTCGAGGAGCTCAATGTGGGGGAACCTGCACAGAGCCCTGACCTCAACCCTACTGAACATCTTTGGAATCAAGTGAAATGCCGATTGTTCGCCAGGCCTTCTCATTCATCATCAGCCTGGCCTCACAAATGTTCTATTGACTGAACGCAGAAAAGAAATAGACACCGGCACTCCAATAATAAATCGATTACGTCTATTTATTGACGTACATCAAAAGCAAAATAACACACTTAGTGCGACGTTTCGGGGACACACAGGAACACACTTATTGCGACGTTTCGGGGACACACAGGAACCCCTGATGAAGGGGTTCCTGTGTGTCCCCGAAACGTCGCACTAAGTGTGTTATTTTGCTTTTGATGTACGTCAATAAATAGACGTAATCGATTTATTATTGGAGTGCCGGTGTCCATTTCTTTTCTGCATTACTTTGACGGTGGCCATCCGTCGACTACTGAGCACCCAGGATACTTTGTTGGACGTGCGGTCAGGAGTGCAGTGGGTACATGGACTGTAACCTATTGACTGAACGGACACAAATTCCCCAAGGCAAACCCCACAATCTCATGGAACCTTCCCAGAGGAGTGGTGGCTGGTATAACTACAAGGGGAGCCCGGAAGAACACGCAGCTCCATATTAATGCCACAGCTTTGGAACAGGATGTCCAACAAAATTGTATCGGTGATGGTCACATTTCTATTGACAACCCTGTGGCCCTATATTGTATCTACAAAGAGTCAATGAATTTCCCAGTTCAGAAGGGTGAATGTGTCTGGGTGAATGTAAAGTTCACCTTTAAATAACTACAAAAGTTATAGAAAACCCATCCAGATGTTTTTAATTCTCTATTGTAAATAAAAATGCAGCAAACAATACAATGAAACTGCTGGAAGCTACACTATATACCATATATTTAGACATAAGACCTGAAACCATGTACATCTGTCACTAGTATATAATAATTGCTGCAATTACTCAGGCTCATAGGGCTCATTCAGACCAGCCCACATGCTAAGGCATGCACTGGTGTACGATCTGGGCGGTGAGCGGTGGTGCAATACACTGCTACTACGCATCACACTGTTTACTTTTCGTTCTTTTTTTTACTTAATTGAAGTGTCACAAAATGACGCTGTGGTGCGGTGAATTGTGCTGCATTTTAAAGCGACGCGACACACTTCAACAAAGCGTTATTGTATGAACAGGTCACATCTTCTGCCTGAGGAAGGGGATCTGTGTGACCACGAAACGTTGCACTTGTGTGATATGTCGCATCAACGTCGATAAAAGACGCGTTTGATCTGCAGTGGGAGTGCTGGAGTCCCATTTCTAATTGTGTGAACAGGGCACATTGAAAATAAAAGTTTCCTATGTGCCCTTTCACTGAGCCTGTGTTGATATATGCAGCTTAACTGATATCGTGTGAACGTGCCCTTGTTGCAAGTGTCATTTTCTATGGCATCACTCGCAGGCTACTTCACACTGTTGCAACTACCTACTAACACTTTCAAGGAAGCCGTAAGGGAACCCGTCATATCATGTTCCCCTTCACCACTGATCCATTACAGGAGAGTGTTACTGCTCAATTCCCAGAAGCAGCAATGGGTCCTGACAGGTTCCCGCTGTCATAGCCTGCTCTCACACATCTCATACCATCCACATTACTTGAGACGGTATCTATACACACTTGCCACCCTTCCAGCATGATCTCACTGTATCATATTAGTATATGAGCGCATTAATAAAAACACACACCAACACACAACAAAAGCTGCCTCATTGTCAGTTCATACATGTGAATCTCTGTCAACACAGAGAGTAAGCCGATGACACAGTAATAAAAATAACAGCGTGGGCACCATTTAACACACAGACCCCCCCTCCTGGCACTGTAGAACCCATGGAAACCTATTGACATCCATCCTGGCACTGAAGAAACCAATGGCACACTGCCTAGCACTGTAGAACGTAAGGACACCCCTCCTGGCACCATTAAACCCATGAATACCTCCTAACACCATTGAACCTTTGGACACTCCTCCTGGCACCGTAAAACCTATGGACATGCCTCCTGGCAATGTAGAAGTCATGGACACCGACATGGCACTACACAACCCACTGACAGCCCTCCTGACACCTTAGAACCCACGGACACCCCTTCTGGCCCTGTAGAATCTATGGAAACCCTCCTGCCACTGTAGAACCCATGGACTCTGTGCTCCTGCCACTGTAAAACACATGGACACCCCTCCTGGAACCATAGAACCCACGGAAACCCCACCAAGCAATGTAGAACCGATGGACACCGTCATGGCACCATAAAACCTTCCAGGCAGTGTAAAACCCATGGACACAGTAGAACCTAAGAACACCTCACTGATGGACCCGCTGGCACCGCAGAACCCACCGACACCCCCGCTGGCACCGTAAAACCCACCGGCCCCCCCGCTGGCACCGTAAAACCCACCGGCCCCCCCGCTGGCACCGTAAAACCCACCGGCCCCCCCGCTGGCACCGTAAAACCCACCGGCCCCCCCGCTGGCACCGTAAAACCCACCGGCCCCCCCGCTGGCACCGTAAAACCCACCGGCCCCCCCGCTGGCACCGTAAAACCCACCGGCCCCCCCGCTGGCACCGTAAAACCCACCGGCCCCCCCGCTGGCACCGTAAAACCCACCGGCCCCCCCGCTGGCACCGTAAAACCCACCGGCCCCCCCGCTGGCACCGTAAAACCCACCGGCCCCCCCGCTGGCACCGTAAAACCCACCGGCCCCCCCGCTGGCACCGTAAAACCCACCGGCCCCCCCGCTGGCACCGTAAAACCCACCGGCCCCCCCGCTGGCACCGTAAAACCCACCGGCCCCCCCGCTGGCACCGTAAAACCCACCGGCCCCCCCGCTGGCACCGTAAAACCCACCGGCCCCCCCGCTGGCACCGTAAAACCCACCGGCCCCCCCGCTGGCACCGTAAAACCCACCGGCCCCCCCGCTGGCACCGTAAAACCCACCGGCCCCCCCGCTGGCACCGTAAAACCCACCGGCCCCCCCGCTGGCACCGTAAAACCCACCGGCCCCCCCGCTGGCACCGTAAAACCCACCGGCCCCCCCGCTGGCACCGTAAAACCCACCGGCCCCCCCGCTGGCACCGTAAAACCCACCGGCTCCCCGCTTGGCACTGCAAAACCCACCAACTCCCTGTCTGGCACTGCAGAACCCACTGACACTTCTCTTGGCACCGCAGAATCCACTGCCTCCCTTCCTGGCACCATAGAACCAATTGGCACTGTAGAACCCACTGACACTCCTCTTGGCACTGTGTGACTGGAACAAGTCTATGAGCATTTCCAGGTTGTCAGATCACACAGGAGCTCTATATACACAATCACAGCTAACACTCCCCCATGGCAGATCCAGAGCACACAAGGCTTGTCACACCCCATACTACTGCAATTCATAGCCAACCTTCCCCAGGTCACCGATCTGTCCACACACACACACACACACAGGAAGTGCACATAACATGTCAAAGGGTGGGGGGCAAGTGTAACGTAACTGTCCCCATCTGCTGAGGGCCATACAGGACTTGCACGGTCCCTACAGGCTCCAGCAACCTGGTGATCGGGGTATACGGCTCTCCGCAGGGCATGCTGTCACTTGTAGTTAGCCATCAAGCTGTCCATACAACCACACCCAGCACTTACCGATCACCTCCTGCAGCTCATAGTCATCCCTGTTGATGGACCATGGCAAGGAGCTGAGGTCCGGCTCCGTCATGTCTCTAGCCTCCGCAGAGGGGTTGTTGGATGACAGTCGGGCTCAGCGGCGGTTATGTCTGTCTGTGGCTGGTGGACAGGGCCGACGAATCCACGTGTAGGTGAGGCTCCGAGGCCGGAGATGGAAGGGACCCGGTGAGGGCAGTTCCCGGAGGCCGCTCTGTCTTCTCCCCTTCCCCCGGTGTCTTACTCTCACTTCTTCCCCAGCACTCACATTGCCAAACTTTGCCTTTCCCCTGCCCGGCCTGCCGTGCCCAGGGCCGCATGACGTCACCGCGCGCCGGCGTCATCCCCGAGCCGCCATCTTTAGTGTGGCAGCTCCAGGAGGGGGATCGCGGTGATGGGGTAACCACCGCTGTCATAGAGGACCCCAGAAATTTCAGAGCACCATAGTGCACATAGAACTCCTGGAGCCCGCTAACAGGAATTTTACGGCTCATGGACACAGGGGCTTCCTAAAATATTCCCATCTACATTGGATCCGAATCTAGTGGTGTAGAAAATGTGCATTTGGTGTGTATTACTCATGTTCACGGGAGATGTTCCTCTCTATGAGGAGCTAGAATTATGCGCCTTAGACATAGTACATCTAATGACCTGTAAATGCTTTTTATGCGTTGCTAACGGGGCAATTTGGGGTATCGTTGTTTTTTGCATTTTCGCAGGAGCACGCAATTTTAAGGGTTGCCATGTTTGGTATCTATTTACTCAACACAAGCTCCTCTTTTTTATATTTTACCAAGAAATGGGTGTTATATTGTGCCCGTGTCCACAAAAATACATTTGAGTGTATTTTATTTTACTCAAAATCTATGTTTGATGACCAGTTGTACTACAACTACTGCCAGTAGGTGCCCTGATTTATGGTGGGAGCGCTAACCACTATGCTACAATGCAAGGACGTGCGGTCAGGGGAGGCAGAGCCTCAGCTAGTATTATGGAGGAAAAAGCTTTCAGCTTCAAGTCTGAAGCTGACAGCTTTTTCTCCATTCAGAGCGGCTTGTAACAGATTACAGAGCAGGGAAATCCTCCCCGCTGTGTAACCTGTCATGGACTGAGCGCTGCTTGTTGATTACAGGCAGCTCTGCACACAGCACCGGGCTTCCCCACTGCTTGTGTAACCTAACATAGTAAGGCCAGAGCTGCAACAGCCTCTACTCTGTGTTAGAGGTGTGAGCTCTGAGGATTGTTTGGACCAATGGCAAAAAACCATTGGTCCAAGCTGTCCAATCACAAAAAGAAAAACACTGAGGACATCGATTTCGATGCCTCATCAGTGAGGGACATGGAGGCTCCTTCCTGTCTTCTCCCTCCCTCCTCCACACATAGGTTTGGGGGGCGAGGTGTCCGCAGGGCGGGGCCGGGGAATGCCTCACCCAGCACAGAATGTACTGCACGTCACTGCTACAACGCCAGCCTATATGATGTGGATAGCACTGAGCATTTTTCTAGTGCAGGGGTAGGCAATCTTGGCACTCCATAACCGGGGCGTCCTGAGGCTGGGTGTCACCTGGAGCGGAAACCGGGTGACACCCCACCTTGACGTCATCGCGCATACGTGTGATGTCACCACAAGCGTGCGCGATGACATCATCACGCATGCGCGGTCATCTAATTGACGCCTGCCGGTGGTCATCTTGGTTATGGACGCCGGGAGAGAGAGGCGGCGGGATGAGGTATGTCGCCAGGTCCCCTCTTCTCTCCTGACACTGTGGGGCTCTCAGTCCATGACCGAGTGCCCGACTTTTTAGAGAGGGTGACACCGAAATAATTGTCAGCCATTTTGGTGTCACCCCTCCAATGGTGTCACCCGGGTGCGGGCCGCACCCCCCTTACTCTGTGCTGAACTCCAACTCCCATCATGCCTATGGCTGTCAGAGTCTTGCAATGCCTCATGGTATGGTCTATACTGCGCATTCACAGTCCCTATCTCACATCTATACATACTAAGTCTGATGAATCTACCAGCATGTCCATAGAGGGAGGAAACCCACACAAACACAGGGAAAACATACAAACTCCATGCCATGCCGATGGTGTCCAGACCAGGATTTGAACCTGGGACCAGGAGTGCTAACCACTAGGCTACAATGCCAGCCTACAGAATGCACACAGCACTCAGCATTTTTTTAGTGCAGGGGTAGGCAACCTTGGCACTCCAGCAGCTGTGGTCCATAACAAGGACCTGTCACCGGATCTGTACTATCGTATAAAGAGCTTGTTAGCGGTGAAGGCTTTTTACGCAATTTTGGTAGTTTTTTGCCATTTCAAGGGGGGCATGCAATTTTAAGGCTTGACATTTTTGGCATTTACTTGCCATGACGCTATATTTTGTATTTTACCTAAAGAAGAACGTCGTGGAAGCTGGCTTCTGGCTGCCAAGGGAAGGTGGAGGTAGCCATTTGGGCCAGGAGCAGAGCCCCTTGCAAAGTCCAGGATAGGACAGAGCATGTGTGGGGAGGCCTCCAAGAACCACACGTAGTATGGAAATGGAGTGGACAGTCTTGGACAGGACAGAACAGAGGATAGTAGCAATCAGAGTGCAGGGGAAATGGTGGGAGCCTCCACTCTCCGATAGAGATTGGGAGGAGACAGCAACCAACCTTGCCTCAGCACTCCATATCAGTTACCAATCATCTAGTATACCTGATCACAATAAAATCTTTATTAATATAAACATCACATCCAAATCCCACTGACCACTAAAAACCATTCAACAAACCAAAAAATGTAAGGTTTAATCAACACTGGGATTATGCAGCACATTTCCCAGAATGCCATTACATTTGTATGCTAATATTTTGTGAGTGACAGCCCAGGCAGCCAATGGCAGATTGCTTAGCTGGGAATGACAGTTGACAACTCCATTGACAGTTGGCCTACCCTGGCTGTACATGGAGCAGCTGTGGGAAGGTTATGTATGTCACTATGCTGTATGGTGGGGATTCTACTGCCCTCGTCCAATGTTAAGAGCAGGGGGAGGGGACTGGATGTGACCCCGCCCCCACATGGCAATCTCCTGCAGGAAGGGACAGAGGTGGAAGATTGGTGTAGCAGATAGTGGATCTTTGGATAGCATTCCAAACGCACCTCCCACCTACAGTTCGATCGCCCGCACCAGAACACGCGGGACCGCAATGCTGTGGATTCCATTGGAGTGTGACTTGGGTCGCGACTTACTAACCATGGACAAATGTGGGTTCTGAGGTTACACAGGTTGAGAACCACTGGTCTAGATTATTGCCGTTTTGTTATTCTTTGCATACCTTATTTCTCTTTTCTTCCCCAGTCTTCTCACAGTGGCCATTTTTACTAAGGGCAGGGCACTAGATCTTCCTTTACTTCCTGGAACTCTGGCACATGTGACTAGACATGTGACCATGCACATCATCTCAGGGGAGGAAAATGCCTTTCCCTGAGATCTTGTGATGAGATTTGCCAGCAATGCTCTGCTGATGTAACCTTCCCAGGATGCAATGCTTGGGCACATTACACCACTTATGCCCAGGAGGACCTGGAAGTGGATTAACTGTATATGTCATTAAATGATAAATATATCTGTTTAACCACTTGCCGTCCGCCCATTGTAAAAAAACGGACGGACGGCACTTCAGCATTGGCGGGTTGCCGTCTCCAGACGGCATTTTTTTTCTGCTCGCGCGCGCCCCCTAGCGGGCACGCACGGGCAGGAAAGACCCGACCAATACAAACACCCGTTACCGGGTGTTTCACATATAGACGATCAGCGGCTCCATAGCCCGCCGATTGTCTATATGTGCTCGTTTTTTCGGATCCCCGCGCGGCCGCCGGTTCCCCCCCTGACCCCTCACCTTGAATCCATTTTACCCGACGTGACCCCGTCTTTTATATTTTACCAAACAATTGGGTAATAATAAATGTTTTATCATTTAATATAGGGGAAACTGTTTTGTTTTTTCCTAAATCGGTAATTTTTCCTTAATATAGTAAAAAATAAAAACCCCAGTGGTGAATAAATACCACCAAAAGAAAGCTCTATCTGTCCCCAAAAAAGGGTATAAAATTAATTTCAGTACAGCGCTGCATGACAGAATAAATGTCAGTCAAAGTACCGCAGCGCTGAATACTGAAAAATGGCCTGGATGGGAAGGGGGTTTAACACCGCGGATGTCAACTGGTTAACTAATGAATGTAAAATGATTGTATATCAGCATGTAGAGCTATACGCTGATGTGATTTTTAGTGCAGCTTTGACCGGCACGGCGACGCTGTTAGTGGAGATCAAAGGGAGATTGGTACATTTAAACTCCTCTCTGGTCCCCGAATGCAGGAAGTGATGTGTATTACATCACTTCCTGCATTCAGTGTCACTCTCCGGTTACAGATGCCGGTGTGATGTGTCACCTAGGGATCTCTGGGGTCCCTAGGTGACATTAGGGGTCTTGGAGACCCCTGAAATCTCCATTAAGGGGACCTGTTATTTGAATTGGCTATCATATAGGGGTTTTTTTAGACCCCTGTGTGATAGCAACAAAGGTAAGTGTAAAAAAACAATGTTAAAATTAAAGCATAAAACAAAATAAAGAAGCTAAAAAAATAGTGACAAGGAAGGGAAGGAAGACGGATGCTGGCATCGGCAGGAGGACACAGCAGGGCTCATAGGGACAAGGTAAGTGACGCTACAGTGTAATCCCGAGTGTGGCTCGGGGTTACCACTTTTGGTACTGAAAATTAACCCCGAGCCACACTCGGGATTACCGCCAGGGAGGTTAAAGTCCCCCGCCCTCCCCCACATACACACGCAAACATGCGTCGGGTGCTTCAACGTGTGAAAACGACGATTCCGCCTATTGTGCCAAAACTGTCTGCTCCAGTTTTGATACATTTCCCCATGTGTGTGTGTGTGTGTGTAACAAATGTGCCGAGTATTAAAATGAGATCTAGGATTAAAAAAATGAACGTTAACAAGAATAGGCAGATGACTGGGAGTGGTGAACCTGGACTGAGCCTACGGCTCCGAATCTGGCTGTTCTGAGAAAATGCTGCAGAACGCTGTGCATGCTTTAATGATATGACATATGTCATTAATATGTCCCCTGGGGGGGGATTTCTCACCGTATTACAGCATGGAATTACACTATGGAGTGTCTGTAATTTGAACAGATTGCATCTAATAGGAGACACTTATTATAGCAAAAGCTGACAGTAATAATCTATTCTGTGCAAACATTCCGAAATATAGAAACATTTTCAGTCCTATGCATAGATATCTGGAAAAGCAAACTCCAATATATGTTTAGTGAGTTCTGTGGATATATTATTGTTACATTTAATCCCTTCCCTGTGATTTTCTTAGACTTTTACCTGCTTGCAATGACACGGCTCCATTTTCATGTTACTGTAAGTGCGCCACCTAGTGGCTATCTAGATATCATTCTCAAACAATGCATGGCCAGGGTAGAGGCGTGATGCAGGTTTTCTTCATTTGAGCAGTCACACTGTAGTGTTGGTGGTAAAACATCAGTCTTTAGGTAGACAAAGCACAACTTTTCTATATGGGAATGCCTTATAACTTAATAAATGTTACTGCAGGAATTTATCCATGCCACGTAAATGGCCTTATGCAATAAATGCATTTTACCCTTTTAAGCCCCCCTCCACTCCAGCTTATTATTCCCGTAGAACATACCTGTACATTCTCCGTGAACGGGTGCGTGCAAGCAGCCGTGGCCATCGCTGCTCCCGCTGTCATGAGACAATGGAGAGCTGCGGCTTTAGACACAAAGCCGGTTAGACCGGCATCCATTCATTACTCACTATTAAAAACATGCTGCAGCAGCAGCAAAAAACAAAACATGAAGCTTCAAATCATTTTAACCCTTTTAACACCCTCATTGCCTGATTATTGTTTTGGGAGGATGTACTTGTAAGTCCTCCCGTGAATACACGTGTGCACGCGGCCGCAGCGTGCACTTTGGGGATTTTCATACTGTCATGACATTTCTATTTCCTATGATTTATAAACGCAAGTAAGAGACACAGGCTTTTAAAAAAAAAAAAAAAAAATGTCACTTCATATGGTTAAAAAAAAAAATAACAGTTAATAAATACCACTAAAAGAAAGCTCGATTTGTCCCCAAAAAATGATATAAATGAATTTTGTTAGTGTTGCGTTACGGAGAAATTCCCTGCCAAACTTGCACAGCTCTGAAAACTGAAAAATGGCCTAGTAATGAAGGGGGTGCAACATGCCGCTACTGAACTGGTTGAACAGGAACCTTAGCATTTTTTAAGGTTAACCCTTGCAGTGGGGCTGGCATGAGTCACAACTCTACATTGCTAGACCTTATGTCGTCTTTTTGACACTATCTAATTTCAATAAGCAACATTAAATTACCGAGCAAAATTTTCCAATCTGATGCCTAAATCAAATTATCTTGTTTCCATGGAAACTGGCAAGAAAGCAAGGTGATAATGAGTATCTAGAAGGTGTACAGATAGCTGTAAACAGTCCAGTCTGTCCCCAAGTCAGCAGCTCGATACAACACTTGGTGGTGCCAGGTCATTTTGGCCTATCCTAGGGGACGTTAACAAGTGTTTGACAGACTTAAAATAACCATCACTGCACAAAAATGATCATTATTATTATACAGGATTTATATAGCACCAACAGTTTGCACAGCGCTTTACAATATGAAATATTTCCTACTTGTTCAAAAATGTCTTTGTGACAGAGATGATCCTACACTCATTTGAGAAGGTGTTTGCACCACTTCCTCCTACTGGCTGAATTACAAGTACTGTTATAGCAAGCATTTGTCTCACTACCTACCATTCTCACGGGGAAACTGGGCATCTGTGGCCACATCAGTATGTCTATACTTGAGCTTTAGTTATGATAAATAGCAAGAAAAAAGTTCATTTACAGTAAGAAGACAAATTTGAAGACAAAATTCCCCAACTGTACAGAATGCCTCCAGGTCACCATGTTGCACTGAATTTTTTGGCATTTTTAGAAAATGACAGCGGTTGCATTTTAAATGGAAAGGTAGTTTTTAATAGCATTACATTACAAAATGGCTGGCTTGTGGAGCAAGTATTTATATTATATATAGGGGTGCAACGATACTGATACCAGTATCGGTGCCACTACGAAGCATTTTCACAAGTACTCGTACCAGTGATAGTAAAGAACGATATCAGCGCTTTAAATTTTTTAAACACGAGCAGCTGCCTGAAATCCTGGTCTTGCCGGGGAGCTCACGGTGGCTATCTTTTACAGTGCCGGTCCAGCCGCACATTTCTTCCTCCTTCCTGCTGCCCGCACCTGCCGCACAGCTATAGGGAGACCTGCACGCAACCCTGGAAACACGGCACAGCCCTGCTGAAACCCCGCACGCAGCCCTGGTGAGACCCATACGCATCCTTGGTGAGACCGCACAGCCCTAGTGAGACCTGCACGTAGCCCTGTTGACACTGCACAGCCCTGGTGAGACCGGCACGCAGTCCTGGTGACACTACACAGCCCTGGTGATAATACAAAACACAAAAAATCCCAAGCTCACCTGCCAGCTAGCCTGCAACAAAACAAATTACCCTGACTAACAGTATGCGTTAAAAACAGAGGTTTTAGTTGCACAAACTTTTGGCCAAAAATATGTAGAAGCCACACCGCCGCGCCAAGGCACCTCTGCAAAGAGTCTCCAAGTGTGAGCATATTAATGCAGTCGATAAATTGCATGCAGGTGTACCAGGAGGTAGCCTACTCCTCCTTATAAGCTGCAGGGACACACTAGAGGCCCAGCAACCAAAAATGCACGCTGGGACCCCCAGTCCGTCCCCACATCCAAAACAGTCAAACTAGAAAGATGGGCGTGGCAATCAGATGTGACCGAGTCACTGTAGGCAGGCAGTGGAACTAGACTAAGCTTCAGTCTTCAGACTGGCCCGACTCAAGTGTTAACAAACTGGGTCACACGAGAGGGTGTACCACGGCTCTGGATCTTGAAAGTGCTCCCTGGCTAACTAACAAAGTACACGGAGCACTGCAAATCTCCTCAATGCAGAGCCCAGTGGTCACACTCCAGGCTCGCCATGTCATTTACAGTCCAGCGGGATATTGCTGGAGGGTACACTGATCCAAATAGCTGCTGTGTATATACAGTAATGATGACAACTCCCCCCATCCTTGACAAACTGATCTGTAACCTTCTGTGCAAATAAATCTACAGTTTTCAATCAAATGAAATAAGAAGTGCACATAACCCGCAATGGTACAAGTTTGCTGGTGAATTTTATTTATCTGGAAACAAAAACACACAGCTCTTAGTATAAAACTCTTTATTAAACTCTTCACATTAGTTCCATATATTAAAATAAAAAGATTGTCTTTGCATGATATGGTACAATTTTTATTATTTTCCATAACATTGACAGTATATTACTACCTAATAAAAAGGAGAAAATCATATAAGCTCAGCTGGTCCACCTAAAAACACATGAATTCATCTCCCTATACAAAAGAATAATAGTGGCGAGTAAATTGTTCAATGATTACGTACACAGAAAGTCAATTTTGTAGTGATTTCACTGCCCAATTCACTGTGGAAAAAGAATTGGTAACTATAAATGTACAAAATGCAAGTAAGAGAGTCACTGAAAAGAACAAGAGCTTCCATTCCATAAGGCTGAAACTAATTTGGATATCCAAATTTTATGGGCAATATAATGGTCATGCTCCCTAATATTCATGCTACTGTTGGAAAGCATTGTGGTACATTCACAGCAGGGGTCTCATGGAATATGGAGCCTACAAACCCTAAAGATTTTACGCCCACAAGCCAGACCTGAGTATTTAAAAGGACACAGAGTCTTGTTTTAGTTCAAGGTCAGGTAGCTTCCTCAGGAAACTTACCAAGAAATATACCTATACATGCTACTATAGATATCCAATTAATACCTAAAATTATGACGGGTAACTTTGTAACAATGAAGACTCTTTTCTGTTGGCTGGTTTTATGTAAACTTTGTCACCCTAACCGCCCCCTCCACTCTTCAAAAAGACCTCCTGCTTTTTAGCTCCCTCTTCAACTCCCCCATGCTCGCCTCTAGGACCTCTCTAGAGTCTCTCCCATCCTGTGGAAATCCCTAACCTAACCCGTCCATCTCCTACTCGGACTGCCTTTAGGCAATTCCTTAAGACTAATAACTTCAGGGAAGCCTATCTTGCCTCAAACTAACCACTGAACTATCACGTTCTCAAGCAATGAATCCCTACACAGCTACCTCCTCATGTATCGCTTGCGCCTGCCTTTTAGATTGTAAGCCCTTCCTTATATTATAAAGCACTGCACAAACTGTTGGCGCTATATAAATCCTGTATAATGATAATAATACAAACTATTATGAGTAAAGATAATTAAACCCTCCGTTCTATTGTAATAAGATTTTTTGGGGTTGTTATGAAAATACTTTTCTGTAAACCATCTGAAAACAGAACGAGGTCTTTTAAATTTCTCTCGTGTATTTGATTTTAAACAGAGAACAAATACATTCAGTGACTTACACTAATAAATCTTGATATATAAAATGCTAAATATACATAGAAATAAACATGGCTTTTCAGTCCAAAAATCGGGTCCCAGAGCCCATCAAACCATCTATCTATTTAACCCATAACACAGTATATGGCTGAAGCCAGTCTCATCTTATACACCGTCTTCCAAATCCAATATTTTATCTTTAACTGTTGTGTTTTTACCCCAGTCTGGGAAGTTAGTTGCTTGGTGGAAATAAGGGGATGTATGAATGGGATATAATAAGAGACGCAGGAGTTATGTATATCTCAAACAGCAATGTTATCAAAATTAAATCAAAATTGTTAGGTAAAAGTCCGTTTCTGGGGCATCTGAATCTGAAATGGATGAGGATGGAAGGGTAATGGTAACATAATTGCAAATATAGGACAAGCTGTTAAAAAAAAAAAAAAAAAACCCAGAAAATTCTACAACTTTCCTAACAAACATTTGATACATTTATATCTTCTTCTTAATAAAGTATATGATTTTTTCCTCTTCAGTAACTGGGATTGCATGTAAATTAGGAAAGCAGAAATTTCCCCAGAAACATAAGAACATATTTCCCAATAACTGTCTGTTAAACAGCAGGACCACCCTAATGATATTTAAGGTCTGAGTAAACCTTGACACCTTAGGGTTGCTTTAATAAAAAGGAAATAGGCTGTTAACTTTGCAAGGGATTTGTCCCTTACCTTAGTGAAGCTGGTGAAAATTCAAATTTAAAAAAAATACCCAATCATGTGCAAGAAGGAACCGTATTTTGGCCTGCACATGATTGGATGATGGATGTCAGCAGACTTTGCCTCATTCACAAGGCAAAGGGAATAATCTCGCAAAGTGAACAGCCTTGTAAACATCTGCCAGCTTTGTATGACGGTTACAAAAAGGACTCATAGAGACCTGAAGGCCTTGTTCACACCAAGCGCGGAGCAGGTGCAGAGCAGAGCAGTTGCAGACCGGATCAAAACTGCGTCCAATGTATTTTCAAATTGTATCTTTTGCTCCAGTTCACATCGCAGCGTGCAGTTCCAGAGCAGGTGAAAAATTGCAGCAGGCCCTATTTTACCTGCTCTGGATCTGCAAACGCATCAAAAACGCATGCAAATGCCTGGAACGCACTGATAGCCCATGTTATATATATTTTTTTTTTACCAAAAACGGTCCAGAATGCATCAAAAACGCGGCACTACCCACGGCACTGCGTGTGCAGAAACCTGAGCGGATCTGCTCTGCATTTGGTGTGAACAAGGCCCAAGTTAGCCTATTGCCAAGGCTGTAATTTACGGCTTTCCCTTTATTGCCTAATAGCATGGTCACATTTACTCTTATGGAGCATCCAGAGGGTGGACTGCGATCATACCACTTGTTATGAAGCTAAGTAAAGAAAAGTTACAGCAATGGTGCAACAGATCCAAGATTCATTTTAAACATTTAAAATGGGCAACAGGTTCACTTTAAAGGTTGTCACCATCACTCTAGTCTGTGATAAATGAGATATACCGTGTTTCCCCGAAAATAAGACACTGTCTTATATTTTTTTGGGCTAAAAAAAAAAAAACACACTAGGTCTTATTTTCGGGGTAGGTCTTATTTTTTTTTAATGTACAACAATCCACACTTATTCATATAGAAAAGTCTACAAGTACAAAGTATACATACAAAGTATTCATGTACAACAATATGGTGATCAGGGCAATCAGGGGTGCCGTACCTTTCCAAGAGCAATTTGCTAACCAATCTCTGGCCAGAATGAGCGAAGCGTGCTTTTACTATCGATTCCTCACAGACGGAGTGCATTTGGTATCACTCCGCCTGTGACAGGAGCATCGGCTTTTGCGACTCTGCTCCCTACGGTGCCGACTCGCTTCTCCCGCGTCTCTTCAGGGTCCCCTTATGCCACCACTGGCCCTGGGAATGGTCACAACTAGGTCTTATTTTCGGGGTAGGTCTTATATATTTTAGAAAGTCCCAAAAATAGTACTAGGTCTTATTTTTGGGGTAGGTCTTATTTTCTGGGAAACAGGGTAGATATATATATATATATAAAAATAAACACATTCATGGCAGTACCACAGCAACTTCCCTACTTTGCATATATGCACATTCAGTATATCTGTGTTTGAGAACTTAACCTGATAAGAAGGTCCTTACAAGAAGAGGAAGTAGGGAAAGCAAGGAATGGAGGGATCCCTGAGATCACCCTGTTGAGGCAGTAACATAACCACTTGAAGGCCCAAGATCCATGTCATTCATTTCTTCAGAGCCTTGGCGAGCCTGTCCCAAAACCACCCCTGTATGTGGGGGTTTGTGTAATCACACACTGTAATAAACCGGAGAATGCTCGGAAATGGTCTCTTCATGGATTTGTATTTCACTGGGATTAGTCTTCTCTCACGAGCCCCTGAGTAAAGAAAAAACACAAAAAGCAACATAAATTCTCCAAAATATGCATCCTCCAGTGCAGTCACTACAAACAGATAGCACACACAACAGCTTCCACATTAGAAACATATACAGTAAACCCCCAGTTATCCGGCACCAATAGGGATTGGTATATGCCCGATAATGGGGAGTTTACCTTAAATATATACACACACACTTACAAAAGCAGCAGGAGGAATTCCTACAAAGGTCAGAGAATACTAATCCCTACTGCATCGCAACAACATTTCATGTAGGTGTGACCAAGCCCTAAATGCACCCAAAGTGCAGAGCCATGAGAGGATTGAAATGAAGAAATTACATTTTCCTTTAAAACATACCTGGTCCAAGGCTGAGAGCAAATTTTGTCTGGAAATCACACTCGCTGCTGTCCAGATAATCATCAGATATAATCACCACCATCTTCCTACACCTGCAAGAAAAGCAAAAACAGACTAAATAAAATGATATGCCAATATTGACTATCAGCCCAAACTATGGAATGTCAAATACTATCCATGAAAAGGGTCGATACCTAAGAAAATACCTAGGAACCTAGATTTTAAGAAGCTACTACAGGGCCCAATGTAACCATGTAGCCTATGAGTCTAGTATAACAATATTGTTACATAGTTACTCAGGTTGAAAAAAAGACACATGTCCATCGAGTTCAACCTATAGAGCTTTTATATAGCTTTTAAACGTCGCCTATGGTCAATTTTGGGGATGGTAGTTTTTTTGCGATTTCGCGGGTGCACGCAATTTTTAAGCTTGACATGTTTGGTGTCTAATTACCCGACGTGACCCCAACTTTTATATTTTACCTAAAAAAATTGGGTAGTAATAAATGTTTCATAACATAATGTAAAAAAAACTTTTTTTTTTCTCAAAATTTTGCAATACTTTTCCTGAAATATAGTAAAAAATTAAAACCGCAGTGGTGATTAAATACCACCAAAAGAAAGCTCTATCTGTCCCCACAAAATGATATAAAATTAATTTCAGTACAGCGACGCATGACGGAATAAATGTCAGTCAAAGTACCGCAGCGCTGAATACTGAAAAATGGCCTGGCCAGGAAGGGGTGTAAACACCTGGTCTTCAAGCAGTTAAAAAAAAAAGAAAAAAACCACCAACACAGGCTGCAGACTGGAAAGATAGCAATGCACATGTCACACAAAGGACCCGGTGTCTCAAGCTATAATAGAAGGCCATTACCAAGAAATAGCAAGTGCTAAAAACAGACCAACTCATCCAGTTCATACTGCTGAATCATTGTACATACCAGCCTGATAATGTGAGGCAATTTCTACCTTCTTTTATAACCCTTGCAGACACACAGGCCAGCACAGCACTGAAACAGTTGCATCACTACACAGAAAACCCGAGAACGTGATTGTGCATAGAGACAACAAAAATCTATCTCCTAAATTTAACAAAACTATGTAGTATGCAGACAAACCTAAACAACACATTTATTGTACCAAATTAGGCCTACACAGCTGATAGTACATCTAGGAGGAGATTGTACAATCAGATTGTAATAACCCAAGGACTTCAGCCAATATCATCTGAACTGGACCCTGGTCCAATAGGTCCCATAGTGTACTAGATTGAGCCCGACGGCTCCAGCTTTTCACAAAACACCACCAAGCTCATTGTAGTCAGATTTCCTCCCAGAAACACTGAAGGAGATAATAAAAGCCCCTCCTGGACCCGTATTCAGCCTAACCAAAGACCTTTTGCTAAACTGTTGATGGAACAGGAACAGTAGTAAATGAAGTGTGAGCTGTACATGTCTTGGGAGAAATCCTTGTAGCCCACACTGTGGTTTTAATTCCAGTAATGAATATGTGAAAAAAGGGAGTCGTTTTGTATTTTTATATATGATAAGTATCTCTAGCCATTGTTTGGCCCTTCAATTCTATCCTAGAGACGCATCAAGAAGTTAGAGGAAATCTCCCAAACTGAGGAGAATTCCCCTCTTAAAACAGCTGTTCCGGAACAGGTGTCCCCCCTTACCTCTTGTTATGGTGACAACTCTAAAATTTTGGATTTAACTTTATTTTGGTCACCAGTACATAGAGGATGAATCTCCCCAGCAAGGACACAGCAGTTAAAATTGATAGAGGATCTAACCGTACCCCACACTATCCATAACTTAGAGAACTATGGGGTTAAGGCTTTTCCCCATAGTTCTCCTTAGGAAGAACTCCAGGCAAATACAGTCTTAACCCATGCAGTGGGGCTACCTCCGCACTGCGAGGGTTATGTGCTCGTTTTATCTAGGGAGCTAAAATAATACTCACCCATGCCACAATCCTGGGGTGCTCTTAGACCAGTCCCTTCAGCCTCGCTCCCCCTCTGCTCTAGCGGTCTAAGGTTGGGTGAGTCATGACATTCAATACAGTCCATAGAACGTGAGGACATTGAGGGACATACCATGTCCGGGCAGAGGGGGAGCGAGGATAGAGGGAGCGATATAGGAGCAAGCTGGGATCGTGGATCAGGAGATATAACACTGTTCATTTAGTTCCCTAGATAAAAAGAAACTTAACCCTTGCAGTGCAGGATAGCCCCACTGCAAGGTTTAGGATTTTAACTCCTCAGAGTTCTGTTTTACAAAAAGTGAAACAATTGCCTAGTGACACAGTTCAGTGGAAGAAACAAAGAGTAATAACCAGAAAAAAGTAATAGCTCTTATTATACTCTTAGGCATCTACGGCATGTTCATCTTTGGGGTACCTGTTTTCTATAAGTTCACTTGTTATAGACCACAGACATGTGCCGGGGAGGACGTCTCTATCAAACACACACAGCTTCAGATGATGGTCCGTCTGCTCCAGTCGAATGATCATTTCCTGCACGAAACTTATATCCTGGGCACAGTAGCAGATGAATGCATCAAACTGCTCAGGCAGATGTCCTGCAGATGAACATGAAACATAAGCACATTGGAAAGAAGATAGCAGAAAAGGACAATCTGTACAGAAAATGCTACAACACCTGAACAGACCTTCTACAAATACTGATCTGTAGCATAGAAAACGATTGAGGAGGATTTTAAAGCAAAGATGCAACTAAACAAGGATCCTTCCTAAACCAAGGAAGAAAAAGGCTCACCAGTCCATAAGATGGTGGCTGCATTCATTTTCATGGCTAACAAGATTAACAGCAAGTACAGGAAATGCCTGTTGGTCCTGCCGAAAAATGCAGTATCCTTGTCATGTCCTGTGAGCTGGACAGGAACTACAAACAACCAGAACTTTGATTTGTAAACTTCTAGTCCCATCAGCATTGATGTCACTGAAATGAACAATGGCCGACACTTAAAGGAGGACTATGAGGTGAGTAATTTTCACTCAACATGATAGTTTGAGCTGACCTGTGACAATGAGACTGTCACAGGTCGGCTCTATAGATCGGGAAGTGAGTGAACGCATACCGTCGCTCGCTCACTTCCCGATCATCTCCCTGCAGAGGGCGGTGGATGGCAGCTGGGTGGATCGCGACAGCATTGTCGGGATCCATCCTGGCTGCGGTGTTCTCGGTATATAGTGAGCAATAGCCCGCAATATACTGAGCTTTGGGTCACGGGAGGAGGTTAGTATATGTCCTCCTCTGACCCTTAAGAGAACTATGTGATAAAAAGGTTACCCCATAGTTCTCTTTTAAGTCCTGGGTGGCAATCATGACTCTGTCCATAGATGCAGTTACGTTGGGAGAATAGCCACCCAAGCGCAGGAAGTGTGTTTTTTGTAGGATTATTATTTAAAATGTAACCACTAGCTGTTGCCTCTACATTACCATCATGTGAGCCATAGAGAAACTATTATGCTGCTTACTTACCAGACTTCCGGGCAGAATTATTCTTAACCCTTGCAGTGGGGTTACCCCCCCCCAAAAAATAATAAAGGGTTAAGTGGTTGCTTTCATCAAGGGATTAAAATTAAGTAATACACACCTGAACCCCTGAGCCGGTTGGCTGCTAGACGAGTCCCTATGCCCTGTCTCCTCCTCTGCTCCAGCAGTGAAATGTCCCTCAGCATCCTCACATCCTATACATGTAATGACTCGCAGGGTCTTAGACCGACAGAGCGGAGGGGAAGAGAGGTCACAGGCACCTGTCTTAACAGCCAGCTGACTGCGAGGTTGGTGCAAGTATAGCTTTTTTTAAATTATTTCTATTAACCCTTGCAGTGTGTGGGAAGCCCAACTGCAAGAGTTAAGAATAATTCTGCCCAGAGTCCTGCTCTAAAATGCATGTCTGGGCATGATTACAAATGACATGTATATGTCCCCATGTTTTATCCCGTGACAAATGCTCTAAGTACTGAAAAATACCTGTTAATCCATCTAGAAGTCCATTCAGCCTGTGCATGCTGCCTTTACTGCATTGGTTCCCCATTGCTGGGCTACAGAACACCCCTCTATGTTATGGAGATGAGGAGAAGCCATTCTGTAGTTCAGCAAAAAAGAACTGCAGCATGGCTGACAACGCTGCTTGGGATTTCAATGCAGCAGTTGCAGTTTTGTCAGCTCAGTGCAGCAAGTTCGGGGCACACTGGATTGCTGGCAGATCGTAATGTATTTTTCTGTACTTACAGCCTTTTTAAAAAGAGGCAAAACATGGGGGAAAGTGCATTATCCAGATGTACTACATATGTTTTTCATCTATTGTGCCATGATGTACACTTTCAATGGGAATTTTGGCTACAAGCGTGTTGTTCTGAAATATTCAAAAGTGCAGAAGTTGCCACTCCGCACGGTCTCGGATGTAAAAGAAATGAAGCCAAACACATAAATACCTATGAATCATCCCCGCCACCCCCTTGGTTCAGTTTGCATGGATAATACACTGCTGCTCTGCCCTCAATAACCTCCTCCATCTGACAGCTTTAGATGCAGTCAACATTCTTAAGCTAGCCGAACAGCCGCGGCACCCGCAGCTGCCTGAATACCCGAGCAGCGACTGCATCTGATCTGTTTCTCCCAGATCTCCCGCTGTCAGAATACCTGAACAGAGCCAGCAGCTCATTGGCTGCCCGCTCTGTTTGTTCCAAGATTTTCTGACCAGCTCCTTTGATCAACTGATCAAGGGATGCCAGCTGAAAGGGTGCCACCCACTGTGTGGATTCCAAGCAGTGTACGGCCAACACTGTGCCCAACAGCTGCCCTAGTTTGTAGAAATGTGCTCAGAAAGGAGGGGTGTCATCTCAGAACCATTTATTTCCATTTAGGTTGCTGAAAGCGTATACCTTTTCATCAATAAGCTGTGTAGGGTAAACTATCACATTAATGATTATTTCGTTATTACTGCGGTAACACAATGATTTTCATCTGACAAAGCACCCAGCCGGAGCTGTATACCTGGATCATCAAGCCTGGTGATACACAATCCCGCACTACTGTCCACGGTTCCATCTTGTACTGGTGGCGACTTGCTGGACTCTCTGATCTTTCTTAAATACTTCTGACAGTCCCCCTCTAGAACATGAAGAAAAAGACTTGGTAACACATCTGATAAAAAGGAGAAAAGAAAGGATGGGAAAAGAAATAATCCTAGAGTCACTGACTCAGAGCAAGTATGAAGGTCAGAGAAGTCTTTATCTGCACATTCGGGTCTGGCTTTGTGATTTTCGGAGTCAACATGAGCCAGGTAACTAGTGACAGGTCCTCTTTATGGAGACATCAGGGGTATTTAGATCACCTAATGACCCTCAAAGAAGCTGATGAAGCAAAGATGTGCTCCACCAGCTTCTTCTCCAGCTACAACAGTTGAAGAAATGATAGGCTGATAGCAGAACTGGTGTAATACACAGCTCGCACACTCCCATGCACCATACAAGCGATCGGGCAGCTCTATAGCCACCTGAATACTTGTATGGAACAGTTGCGGCTTTTTACATTTTTACCGTGACCTGCGCATGGAAGCAGGAAAATAAAAACCGCTGTACATGCACGGCTACCAGCCCCCTAGAGAGTGCTGATCGTCTACACAGGCAGTACCCGGGTAGCGGGGACACAGAGCGCTGCATTCCTAGCTGCCCCCTGTACCTCCACTGATGTCCCGGCGTCCTCTTCCGCCAATCCGTCGCTCTCCTGGTCCAGGCCGCGGCTCCTCTGCCCCGCCCCCCTGCCGATACCCAGCCTGCTATTGGATATTGTAAAATGCAATAGCAAGCTGGCTATTACACCCGCTCACTGCCAATCAGCATGGGAGGACCTGATAGAGAACTTTCTCCCCTCCTCTGCTGATTGACAGCAGGCAGTGGGCAGATGCTATAGCCAGCCTCCTATTGGCTATTGCAATTTGAAATATCCAATAGGCGGCTGGCTATTGCTCCCAGCATTAAAATAAAAAAAATAAAAAACATAAATATATAAAAAAATTAATAACAAAATAAAAAAGTAAAAAAGTTTTAATAAAATTAAAAATTAAAAAGACAAAAAAAAGTTAAATAAAAATTAAAAATGCAAAGAAAAAAAAATAAAGTATATAAAATAAAATTTTGGCGTGTCATTTTAAATAAAAAAAATGTTTTTATTATATTATAATCTTCTGAACAACAGGAACAGACAGCAAAACAAACATGACCCTTCCCTATGCTATCCAAAACTAAAAAATGTTTTTTTGGCTGGAGCTACACTTAAAAAAAAAAATTACCTTTTCCGACTTGCATACAAATTCATCTTAAGTACAAACCTAAAGTCCCTATCTTGTATGTAACCCGGGGACGGCCTGTATAGAATAGGCCGAAGGCAAGTAGCTAAAAAGTTTATTATTTTACATTTTAGTTGAAGCGGGGGTTTGTTTTTATAATCCACTGCTCCAAATAAAATATTCTATGCCAAGAAAACTTGTTTTTATAAATCTTTAGGTATGCAAATGAGTCCGAGTTGTAGTAAAGGTCATCTACACATACTACCACTAAACCTGGCCTAGATATCCAGGCTTCATATCTGGATGCAATATCGGTTCATTTTATTTGGACTTGTGCTTCCAGCTTCAAAATCCATGAACCCCACATACCTATTAAAGGAGTGAGATCTGTGAGAATATCATTCCTTTCAATCTTCTGCAGTAGGTTCAGCAGATCTCCAACTGTTGCTTGTGTTTTTCTTTTCTGCCAGTCATCCAGAAGTGCGGAGGTTGGGTTAGAACATCTGTCATAATTCTTTACCTCTAGATAGCTATAATCCATTTCTTCAGCAAGATGTGTCCAGTTGGAAGCCACCGTTGCTTCAGGGTTCAAATATAAAGACAACTTCTGCCTGGTAGTGTAGTTTAAGGCAATGAGTGGAATGGAGTTAAAGTCCAGTTTGTCTGGATTTGATGCAACAGCCATATTTATAGCATACGTAAAACTGGAAATCCCTGTAAAAAAGTCTGGACCCGCAGCTCAACGCTGGCTAGATACTTGTGCACCAAATTCTCAGCATTTCTACTTTATTTCTTCATTGGACTAATACCTGAAAAACAAGTCAAAGACATAAGAATATTTGAATATTTTAAACCAGAATACTGTGCAATTCACGAAAACAAGAGACATTAAAAGAGGAACTTTACCCAAATCTTTATGATGGCAACAAACACACCTTTAGAAATGTTTAGTAATAACAATCTCCAAACACATACTTCTAGACCGGCTTTGTGTTCTTTACATACCGTATTGTTCCTTCCCTCCCCAGTCTTCTCACAGGGTCATTTTTACTAAGGGCAGATTACTAGCTCTCCCTTTATTCCCTGGAACTCTGCCACATGTGACTAGGACATGTTAGATTACAGATGACAATTCCCAGCAATGCTCTGCTGATATAACCTTCCCAGGGTGCAGCGCTTGGGCACATTACATCACTAATGTCGAGGAGGACCAGGAAGTGGCAAAACAATAACTGTAAGTAGGGATGCACCGATACTAGTATCGGTGCCGATGTCAAGTATTTGGGCGAGTACTCGTGCTTGCCCAAATGCTCCGATGCCTGGCCCGATGCCCGAGCTTCCGTTATCAGGAAGCCGGGCAGCGAGTCATTACACGCTGCCCGGCTTCCTGATTGGCCGGGAAGCTGGCTCCAATCTCCCTGGTCACTGATGTGATTTTTAGTGAAAGGGGGTGAAGGTCCTCTTTAAGGGCATGTTCACACCATATCCGGATCATGTCCAGACCAGAACAGTTTGTTCCCGGACCAAAGAAAGCATCCCAATTTATCCCTAGGGTATTTCTGGGCTCTGTTCACACCAGCGCATTCCGTTCCGGACCATATATATTTAAAATGGCCACTGTGAGAAGACGGGGGAGGAAAAGATAAATCAGGTATACAAAAAAACAGCAATTATCTAGAAGTATGTGTTGGTAGATTGTCATTACTGAACAATTTTAAAGGTGTGTTTGTTGTTATTTTGAAGATGTGGGTAAAGGTCCGCTTTAACCCCATCATGACTGAGGCCTTTTTTTTTCCCGTTTTTTGCACCCATGCTATAATCCACATTTTAGACCTGAAAATTCCTTCAAACCCCTAAACATTATATATTTTCTGACAGCCAAGACCCTGTAGAATAAAATGTCGGCAGTTGCAAATCTTTATGTTGCACGACATTAGCGCAACTCTTTATCAAACCCCAAAATTTAGAGGAAAATGCACTTAAATGCCGCAAAACACAATAAAATACCATTTGTTTTATAAAATATAAAAGATGAGGTTACAACAAGTAAATAGCTACCTAACATGGCCAGGTCAAAAAATGTGTGCGTCCGTGAAACAGACAAAATTCAGTACACCAAAACGTCCATAGATGACGCTTCAAAGGCATTGGCCCTATAATCATCTGGGGTGCGATCATCGTTTTCACACGTAGGTGCACCCGACGCGTGTTTACTTGAAGATGCCCGTGCTTGCGAAGGACAATCAAAATTATTATTTTTACATTTCATATTATTTTTAAAAACTGTTTTTTTTTTGTTTCACTTTACTTTAATTGCCATGACATAGGCGGGCTTACGAGGAGGCCAGCAATGACAGCTCAGGGACCGGAAGTGATGTAGTCTGCATCGCGCCCGGTCCCATAGTACGGGGAGGAAGTCAGCGAATGGATGTTTGCCGCTCTCCTCTCCAGCTTCCCACTGACACCCGAGATGCCAGTCCCAGGCCTGTAGGAGGGGTAGCGGAGCCTGGGAAACACGGCGGGGGTGTCAGGGGGGGGGGCGGGCAGTTTACCAGCCCGTAAAAGCAATCTGGCGACAGCTAAGGGCTTGTTCACACCAAATGCAGACCAGATCTGCATGAGTTTCTGCACAAACAGTACAGTGGGTTGTGTCGCGTTTATGCCGCGTTCCGGGCCGTTTTTAAAAAAACGTTTACGTTTAAAATGGGCTTTCAGTGCGTTTTTGATGCGTTTGCATGCGTTCCAGAGCAGGTAAAATAGGGCTTGCTGCAGTTTTTTTGCATGCTCTGGAACTGAACGCTGCGGTGTGAACCTAGAGCCCAAAATACCATTGGAATACATTGGACGCAGTTTTGATCCGGTCTGTAACTGCTCTGCTCCTGGAACGCGCTTTGTGTGAACAAGGCCTAAGTCCCCAGAATTGCTTCTACCGTGTTTCCCCGAAAATAAGACACTGTCTTACATTTTTTTTGGCTCAAAAAACACACTAGGTCTTATTTTTGGGGTAGGTCTTATTGATTTTTATTTTTTTGTATGTACAACAATCCACACTTATTCATGTATATGAATATACATATGGTGATCAGGTCAATCAGGGGTGCGTACCTTTTCAAGAGCAATATGGTAACCAATTGCTGGCCAGAATGAGCGAAGCGCGCTTTCACTATCATACCTCACAGGCAGAGTGCATTTGGTATCACTTCGCCTGTGACAGGAACCGGCGCTATAGAGCAGACATTGGCTTATGTGGCTCTGCTCCCTCCGGTGACGCCTCGCTTCCTCTAGCACTGGCTTCGTTGACACCGCTGATTCTCTCCTGCCTCTCCCGCGGCTCTTCAAGTTCCCCCTTAAGCCACCACCGGCCCTAGTAATGGTCACAACTAGGTCTTATTTTCGGGGTAGGTCTTATATTTGAGCAATTCCCATAAATAGTACTAGGTCTTATTTTCGGGGTAGGTCTTATTTTCAGGGAAACAGGGTATTGTAAAGCCGACAGTGGGCTTTACAAATGTAAACAGAGTCCTGTTTAAACGGGCCCGATGTCAGTGACGTACTATGTACGTCACTGGATATTCAGCAGCCGTGGGAGAACCGGCTGCCTGAATACATAAAAACAGAAATAAAATGTTGCCAGGGATTCCACTATCCTTGCGGTTTAGTGCGGATTGTAATATCTAATGATTTCCCTGGGAGAAATCTGACAGTGTATGGTCAGCTTTAGGCAGAAGGCATGTCCTTGTAGCATTCCTCATCACAAATCATAAACCATACGTACATGTAGTATCTGTGTGTCAACAAACACCAATAATTAGGGATGCACCAATACCCGTTTTTTAGTATCAAGAACGAGTACCAATATTTATCTATTGGTACTCCCTGATACCGAGTACCAATACCGGTAGTTCCGCCAGCATGGAGCCCGCTTCCCGGCCAATCAGGAAGCCAGGTGGTAGGTAATGACTAACAGCATGGAGCCAGCTTCATTACCCGCCGCCTGGCTCCTTGATTGCCCAGGAAGCCAGCTCCATGCTGTTAGCCATCACCTACCACCTGGCTTCCTGATTGGCCGGGAAGCCGGCTCCATGTTCCCTCGTGTCACTGCCGGTCAGAAGAAATCTGCCTCTGACTGGAAGTTTGGGTATCGGGGGTAAGTATCGGAGCATTTGGGCGAGTACCAGTCCATCGGCACCAATACTAGTATCTGTATTAATTTATGCTTTCAAAAACAATTCAATATTTTGGGAAGTAGATATTAAGTATACAGCATTATAAACACCTTTATGACATAAACAGAACACTATTTATTTATACAGTGCATCAGACCTAAAAGGACAAAAGTAAAGAGCGTGTTACATATGTATAAAATTGTTGTTTTTTTTGCACTGATGATGATACAGATCTCACATACATGAATAAAACAGAAACTATTGTATTTAAAATAAAAAGAACCAGCAACACAGAACCCACTCCATCTATCGGCCCATGAAAATGCCCCAGTGATCATTACTTACCCATCCGGATGAGCACTTCCTCGACTCTGACACCTCCCCAGCTGTGCGCTCACTGTAGAGCAAGGCAGGGCTGACTCGGACTCGTCCATTTTTAGCGGAGGGGTGGACATAATAAGCTTTCACTTTATAAGAGGGTTCAGACCGGTCTTAGTGACCATTTTGTATATTTGATCTAATATACAATTGCGCATGATCGAGAATCTGGTTCTGATTGAATGATCAAGTTATAGGGAGCTCTGCAGTTTTATTTCAATGAGCACGGAGATCCCCCGCGTGTGTGGAAATGAACTGTGTGGAGTTTCAGGAAGTTGGAGAGAAAGTTTGTGTGTGGGAAATGATGATGATGTGTTACTATAGCTGCAGCTACGTCTGTCCGGCCACAATCACTTCCTGATTATCCAGCTGAATGCAAACATAGCTAAAGACGAACCCTATTCACTAAAATGAGCTAATAAAAGTTGTCACATAATTTCTGTCTTTTTTAAAACCTGCAAATTTCATAATACAGTTAACATGTTACCTGGTGATCCTGCCATGAACCTTGTCCTGGAACGTCCTGTTTAGTCTAGGGGTGACAACAATGTGTCTCTGTCTAGTAAATTTGCTCCTGGGATGTCACTCTGTCACAGGAGACTACACATGGCTGTTACCACATACAGTACATTATTCAGGCATGTTCCACTGTTGCCACTATTAGAAAACAATAACAACCCTCAGCACTAACAACCCTCAGCACCCCCATTCATTGACAAAATGACTGTCAGTGGCAGTAATATTAAACCTGCTCCCCTTCATTGATGATCAGTGGCAATATTATTTGCACCCCTGCATTGGTGGTCAGTGGCAGTAATATTACACCCGCTCCTCTTCATTGGCAGTCAGTGGCAGTAATATTAAACCCGCTCCCCTTCATTGGTGGTCAGTCGCAGTAATAATAAACCCGCTCCCCTTCATTGGTGGTCAGTCGCAGTAATATTAAACCCCCTCCCTTTCATTGGTGGTCAGTGGCAGTAATATTAAACCCGATCCCCTTAATTGGTGGTCAGTCGCAGTAATATTAAACCCGCTCCCCTTAATTGGTGGTCAGTCGCAGTAATATTAAACCCGCTCCCCTTCATTGGTGGTCAGTCGCAGTAATATTAAACCCGATCCCCTTAATTGGTGGTCAGTCGCAGTAATATTAAACCCGATCCCCTTCATTGGTGGTCAGGTGCAGTAATATAATTGCCCCTTTATTGGATGTACATGGCATTAATATTAAATCCACTCCCTTTCTTTGGTGGTCAGTGGCAGAACTATTACAACTCAATTCATAGGAAGTCAGGGGTAGTAATATTATATTCAACCCTTTCCCCTTCATTGGTGGTCAGTGACAATAATAATAAACCCGCTCCCTTTCATTGGAGGTCAGGGGCAGTAATATTAAATACGCTCCCGTTCTTTATTAAACAAAACCCTTTGAGAAGGACAATCTATATCATGGCCAGCATGATGAAATGGACACATTGGGGTCGATTTACTAACCTTATAAACACGCCACGAACAAGTATACACCTCTGTAGTGTGTTCCCTCCCAGCATGATCTATTGGTGGAATCTAGACACCTTTGTAGTGTGTACACACCCAGCAGGTGTGTTGTGCAAAGCCCTGCATGAATTGCAAGGTGATGTTGTGTAAATTAGCTCTGCGTTGTGTTGCTTGCGTTGATGAATGCAGGAATGTAAATGCATGAGCTAACCATTTTTGTCTAAACTGTGATGCACTCATGTTTTTGGGACATTATTTAGGTAGTGCAAAAAATAATGAAAGTCTCTCCATAAGTGGAATGAGGAACACTTAAAAACTGCCAAGAGGAAATAAGCTTTCAAAAAAAAAAAAACACACCTCTGGACAGTACAGAATTGTTGGAATAATAGCCGCGCGTGAAAACGCTGCTATTCAATTTACCAAGAAATTGTGAAGAATCGGCGTGCTTATGTTTCTGGGCTTAAGAAGCGTGTGAACTTGCCTCCACACATGTGCAGTTGGCTCATACAGAGCTGAACACGTCAGTGGTGTGTAAGTTCCATATTTTTGAATACTGTTTTTAGCATTTTCAAAGTGTTTTTTGGGATGGTTGTAGGCATAGAGGTGAAGCAGCATTATATATGCATCATGTGCATGATTTTTCCATATATGGCATTAATGGAAATATGCTTTTAGAGACTTGCATGCGGCTATTAGAGCGGCGTGTAACCTATGGCGTGTGCTACATGACACGCACATACGTAAATACATAAAAACGCGTCATAACGGCGTGAAAATGTGACACGTTGCTCGTGTTTGGTTGATAAATACGTTTTGCTGTGTAACAATGCACACACACCTGGTGCGTGCGTGTGTTTAGGTTAGTAAATCACCCCCATTGTATCATGGTGTGCATAGGCTGAAGGGGTGCTGGATATGTATGACCTCCTATGCTACTTTAGAACAGAGGTGGTCATATCTCTCCTATGGGCAGCTCCTTCTTGTTTGGTCACTTTGCTGCAGGTAAAGGTCTTATGATACTGACATCAGCTGATATTAGATGCCTCATAAGCAAAGACGACATTTCATATATTGAATGTCAGAGGTGGATTCACGTAAAACATGCTTAGAAATGTACAAAATGACATGTGAAACATCCCCATTCTTTCATCATATTTCCTCTTCAGCAACACACAATACAGTGACGAGGGCTGGGTAAGGCCCGCCCCAATAAAAAGCAGCAGTCTTCTCTACATGGCACCTTATTTTACTGGTAATAAATGATGTGCAGAAGTCTCTTTCTTTTCTCTAACACTTTAAGCCTCTAAAAGTACCCACAGATATGACATGATAGTCACCCAATGCATATGTTGACAATCCCAAGTCTATGGGTGCCTGCAGATGGTGCTGACTGCCCATTTTTTAGGGAAAGCCTGCCGATTGCTCTTGTTCCCCTCAGTGCCATGTTTCCACTCACCCCCTCTCTAATAGCATAAGCCTGTATGTTTCAGGAACAGGTATATGAACAGCTTTACAGTGGAGCTAAACATTTGTTTTTGTTTTACCTGTCAAAGCATTTGTAATGTTGAGCAGCCAGTCCTGTGATGCAAACACCTCTGCTAGTCAGTGAGATCATTCAGAAAATCCCTGATTTAGTATACTGCTTGCTTGGTTTTGGTCCCTGATCACTAGGCAGAGGGGAAAGTGCCAAATTATTGTCCAATGATGAGTGGCAAAAACTGAACCATATACAGATAAGGTAAGAGTTACTAGGGGTAGGCATACACCTCTACAGTACATTGCTTTATGAACACTACAGAGGACTAATAGAAAACTTTCCATATAACCAGTGTATATTTCCCTACATTAGACGCAGGAAAACAAGTCACCGACTGTAGTTAGTGCAGGTATGAGACTAGAATTTGTAACATGATCGCCACACCATTACTGTATTGAAGTGGAATGCCTCTCGTGCAATAAAACAAATGTACATTTTCAGCACATATCAGCGCCAGAACAAATTAACTCCTGTGTGCATGTGCAATCGCTACGTCATTCCTGCCCAGCCAATCAAGATAGCTGAAGATCCTGAATCTAAAGGAAGACGTGAAGATGAAGGGTGTGAAGACGTCCATGTGGGCAAGGGAGGTTAGTTTTCCTGTCAAATGTGGATTCTGCTGCTAGCAACACATCACAGACATAACAAATCATCCCCACACTGCTACCTCCTCATGTATCACTTCCCCCTCCCTTTTAGATTGTAAGCCCTCAGGGGCAGGGCCCTCCTTACCATCTTGTCTTGAAATGTATTGTGATTGTAATGTCTTCCTTATATTGTAAAGCGCTGCGCAAACTGTCGGCGCAATATAAATCCTGCATAATAATAACACGGGAGAGCCTTCCACTTACCTCTGTGGAATCAGTCCTTCGCATTCTCCGAGCACTAATGAACCCCCACACAAGCAAGGGGGCAACGAGGGACCGACATCTCACTGGACCAACCAGTTAGGAAATGGTTCCCTAGAGACTGGTAAGTGATCCTGATGCTGGCGAGTTGTCAACATATTCGCAAGCAACACACCTAATTGGCTACCAGTCCTCCAACACACCTGATTGGCTCCCATTTCCCAATCTGAGTGCTGCTATGTAAGGGTTTAGGAAGTGGTAAGTGTGTCTGACTAAGGAAGGGTTTAGGAATAGTGCTGCTATGTAAGGGTTTAGGAAGTGGTAAGTGTGTCTGACTAAGGAAGAACATGTTTTTGTTTTTAGACCCTATTCACACTCAGCCAGGCAATATAGAAGCTTTTTTTGTATGCATCTTTTTCACGCATTTTCCCACACCCAACTTGTAATACAGGAGCAGAATCATGCGTTTTTGACCCTACAGATGTTTAAATGGAAGCTCCTGAAACTCACATGTAAACACCGTTTTTCAAGCCCTCCCATTAAAGTCTATGGGCCAAAAATGCATGATTCTGCCCCAAAAGAAGCTCATGTTCTTTTTCCAGCTTCACGGAACAAACGACACAATGCTCAAGTGTGAAAGGGCCCACTGAGAATAATGGGATTCTTCATCTTGAATGTTGTTGCGCTTTGGGAATTGCTCAGCAAAATGCTCAGGTGTGAATAGGGCCTTACCGTCCCTCACCTGCCTGCATATCCTCAGAAGTGGAGTAATGAAGTCTACAACAGCCTGTGGCCAAGCCTGGATCCGAAGAAAGGCTACATACACAGCTGCAGAATTTGTGGGCTGTGTCCAATTGTCCCAATTTTTTTAGAAGATTTTTTTTAAGCCTACAAATAAACAATAATTCATTTCATGTAGATTTCATTTCCTTAATACGTGATGCATTAATATACATAGTAAGACCTGTGGTCATTGGGATGGTACAATAACAGTGGCCAGTAGGGTAATATCAATTAGGGCTGCAACAACTAATCGACATAATCGATTATAATCGATTATTGAAAAAGTTGTCAACTTTTTCAATAATCGATTAATCGGCTTCCGATCAGTTGGCCCCGTTCACGACTCCACACACGCTGCGCGCCGCACCTCCTCCCCACCTCACTCGCCGCTGCCAGACCCGCCCGCATCCACGCTCTTCACGCCGCACCTCCTCCCCG
>NW_017306389.1:1746723-1747928 GCF_000935625.1 Nanorana parkeri
GAATACCACTAGCTATAGAGGACTACAAAACCCAGCAACAGTACATTATACAGCGGAATGCAGAACACCGCCAGCTATAATGTACTATTGCTGGGATTTGTTGTAGTCCTCTATAGCTGGTGATATTCTGCATTGCGCTGTATAATGTACTATTGCTGGGATTTGTAGTCCTCTATAGCCGATGCCATTCATTGCTGTATAATTTTACACTTTCCATTTCACTATATTGCACACCACACTATTTTTTTTCTTTTTTACTTCCACCGCTCCAAGCTTGCTCCTGTGATGGACTCCAATCTCAATACAAACTAGTAGTCCATCACTGGAGCCATTTTTTAAAATGTATTTTATTGTTTATCCGATTAATCGAACTTAATAATCGGCTAACTAATCGATTTTGAAAATAATCGTTAGCTGCAGCTCTAATATCAATACATCCCAACCTTGCCTGTAGCCATCAGTGACACAGCACTATCCAGGAATTGAGTATCCTCATTTAATAAGCATTAGGTATGGATGTAAATATGAACCTTTATATATCTAAAAAGGACTATAGTATAATAATGGGGGCAGGAAGAAAGAGTGCAGCTATGGCCTTACAATCTGTGGAGACTGCAGTGTTTGTCTCCCAATAGCACAGGGTATGATGTGTCTGACTGCAGCATTTAAAAAACACATGAAACCAAATAAAAATGTTAAACATAATGAACACAGAAAGACCTCTGAATTCTTTAAAACACATTTTATTTTAGAACAGTTGTTTTTAGTGTAAAATAGTTTCCTAATTAAAAATGTAACAGTCAAAAAGGCAAAGTTATAGCCCAAAACATCCCACTCCACATTGCAAGAGGAAGAAAAAAAAATAGCTCTGTAATGAACACCATACTTCAAATGTATGTACAGTATATTTGCATAACATTTACTTCCCCATTCGTCATCCGATAAATAACAGCTTTTTACAGACATGCTGCAGATTACAAACACACCTGCATTGACTTCTATAGTATAGACAGGCTGTAACAGCTTGGTTTACTTCATTTTCATTACCAACATTGATTTACACAAGTTTTCTTGATGATTAAATGCAGGTAAGGCAATCTCTGAATTAATAAACAAAACCCGTGTACCATAATACAGCAAACATTTTAAGGTGTGCTACCTGGCAAAGTCTATGTACTAGTTTCAGTTCCTGACCCACTAATTCA
>NW_017306389.1:1747944-1756100 GCF_000935625.1 Nanorana parkeri
ACTTTGGATCTGCTCTTTGATGTAGTTCTACTAATGACTTCTGATTTGCTCAGGTGATACGTTTTTATTGACGTTGTACAATCATGGTATCACAGGGAACTGATGTTTTGGAAACATGCAGGGTTCCTTCATCAGGCAAACAATGGGATGACAGTTGATCACATTGTTTGCAGGAAGAAGTGACCCTGCTGTGGTTCTCGAAACATTACATTTCCCTGTAGTACCATGATTATCGGACTTCAATAACGACATATCAATTGGGCCAGATCTGGAACGCGGTGCATTGCGTTTTGCCGCAATTTTGCCATGGATTGTTTTTTATCTTAAAATGGGCTTACAGGTGCAGTCCAGTGCGTTTGTGTATTTGCATGCATTTTTTTTATGCATTTCCATTAGGGATGTCCAGATACCAGTTCAGATACCAGTGCCGATACTTAGCATTTTCATGAGAACTACCAGGGTTGCAGCGGTTGCAGCTGGGACCTGGCTCTGGCACTCCACCGCTGTCCTGAAATCATTACTCTGTATTGTTTTAGAAAAACTGATGTCACATGACAACAAAAATGTATCAGTACTTGTATCTGTAAGTACTTGGGCAAGTATCAGTACTTGTAAAAATGGCATCGGTGCATCCCTTTATATCAATAAAAAAACAATCATACATTAAAACAGAGAGGTGCAAATCCCCAGAGATCCGAATGCTCCTTAAAAATGACAGCTGCCTCCTAACTTTTGAATTTTTCTCTAGTCTAGTCCTGGAGCTGGAAAAGTATCTGTACTTGTACCGAGTATGGTACTTGGTATCTGAACATCCCTAGTTTCCATGCATTCCAGACCAGAGAAAATGGGACGAGCAGTATTTTGTTTTTGTCTGGACTGGAACGGACTGCACTGGTGTGAACAGAAATACCATAGGGATACTTTGGGGTGCTTTTTTGGTCTGGGAATAAACTGTTCTAGTCTGGACATGATCCGGACATGGTGTGAACGAGCCCTAAGGGGAATATCTGTGTGCTGGTGATTTTATTCTTCTTTCTGCATGTATATGGCGCCATCCCCTTGTCACTGCAAGCACCCACTAGAGAAATTATAAGTCAGATCGGTCAGGGGTGCATTAGGATATCCATGGCAACCATTTGTAAAAGAAATGTAAAGTGATCTAAACCCAGGAAAATATAATATATTGTAGCTTACCAGTCAGATGTGGTGCCTGCAATAGTTTTCTATTCCTTTATTTTCACCTGATGATCCTGACAGTAACACATTTCCTGCCCGAGGATGACAATCCTCACTCGTCCTGCTGTATCTTTGTTGGAGTAATGTCACTACTCTAGTACAGGAAGTGTGTTAAGACTACAGAACTACAGAACTGATTTCACTATAAATAGGTGGAAAATGTTCCGTAGTTCACAAAGGTTAACTAGGCAGAGCTAATAACACTGCAGAGTGCACAAGATAACACTGAATTTGTGGATCTAGAAGGATCAACAGGCATTTTTTTGTACTTATGAAACATATATAGTGTTGACAGGATTTGTTGTACTGTACCTAACAGACCAAAATGGAGCAAAAAAAGAAGTTCATTGTTAGGCTTCATATAGACTTTGAAGTTTGAGCTGGCAACTTGGGCAGTTAAGCAAACACCGCATACCTATGCTGAATATACAAGCTTTGATAAGACCATGTTCTGATCTGCACTCTGTGCATTTTCCAACCTTCTTGCGGACCCTATTGAGATGAATGAGTGCATTTACACACTTTTTTTGTGCATTGACAATGCATTTGGTTAAGCAACCCAAATCCATTGTGATCTCACATCTACACAATTTTTTGGGCAACACAGCTCACCACATTGCATCTGTGTGTTATGGCGCGATATAGAGAAGGTGCATTTCTTTACATTGTATATTTGTGTTGGGTTTCCATTTAGAATGAATGGCATTGCAACACAAATATACATTTGGTGTGGTATTGTGTACGCTAGGGATGCACCGATACCAGTTTTTCGGTATCGAATACAGATATTTTTTTCCGGTACTCACCGATACCGGAAGTCCCATTAAGGAAGCCAGGCGGTGTGTACTGACTCGCCACCTGGCTTTCCGATTAGCAGTGAAGCCGTGCGGCGTGTAAAGACTCGCCACCCGGCCTACTGATTAGCAATGAAGTCGTCTCCATGCTTCCCATCACTCGGTGACGAGAATGCATGGAGCCAGCTTTCTGACCAATCAGGAAGCCGGCGCTGTGTAATGACGTGGTGCCCGGCTTCCTGATTGGCCAGGAAGCCAGCTCCATGCTCCCCTCGTCGTGAGGTGAGGAGGAAGCATGAAGCCGGCTTCCCGGCCAATCAGAAAGCTGGGTGCCGCATTATTACACGGCGCCCGGCTTCCCGATTGGCCAGCTTCCCGGCCAATTAGGAAGCCAGGCAGCGAGTCATTACATGCTGCCCGGCTTCCTGATTGGCCGTGAAGATGGCTCTATGCTCCCTCGTCACTTGTGATTCCCGATACGGGGTATGAGTACTCGCCCAAATACTCGGCATTGGCATTGATACTAGTATCGGTGCATCCCTACTGTACACATATGAGGGAAACAAATGAGACAAAAAAAAGCAGGTTATATGAATGTGCTGATATGCAGCTAGAGCTTGGACATGGCTTTTAGGTTTCTTTTTCATTATGTTGTTGCTGTCAAAACCACATCAGCATTCCAGTCAAGTCTTTAGCAGCTATTAGAAGCCTCTACGGCGGTTTCTTCCATCATATATCTTTATTCCGGGAAAAGTAGAAATCTATGCCTTTGTTCTTGTGTTGTTTAGGTGTGTACGAAGAACCTTTTCCTCTCTTTGCTGGTGCTGCACCACTATCCTGTAATAAAGAAAAATTGTCTTGCATGTTAATAAAGTTCTTTTGTTTAATGTGTGAAAATACAGAGGAAGTACAATATAAAATAAAGTGAAATGTGAACCCAGTTCTGATATGACAGCTCTCTGTGACCCGTGACATGGAACTGGATCAGAAGCCCTACCGGCCTGGTCACAGCTGCACCCCTGAAGCTGTGGACCACAAGAATGATTGAAGAAAGGCCAAGAGAATACATAACTTGGAACTTGGAATCTGGCCAGGAAATGCTGTCCGCCCAACCATGCCTGTCCACAATGTCAGACAACATACTGGCTACCTAAAATACAGGACACTTTAGGACTGGAATTCCAATGTCTGATTGCTGCCCATAGCCAAACCTCATTCCTCCCAAAGCAAAATACCACTGCTAAGGATGCTGGGAGGAGTCGTCTCCTGGGGGCCAAGTTAGTCAAAGCACTGCTACCATTTCTCTCCATCCCAATTCTACTGAAAAAGTGTTTTTAGCTATCTGTGTCCTGCGAGATTTCCTATCACTTCCCCAATAGGGACAAAGGCCACAAAAACCAGCAAGTGGTTCTATTCCTAACCTACCCAAACCTGAAAAGTAAATAAAATATTGTCTGGAGTTGAGCTTTGAGTCAGTCAGTGGCTTGAAACAAGCACACAGATATGGAGTTCTGTCATTTCTCAGACTTTCCTGACACCCATTTTGATTCAGTGATTTAAAGGATTGAAGCCAGCAGGCAACTAGCTTTTTCAAAAGGAGGTCAATGATAGCAGCCTCAAGTTCCTCTGACAATTTCACTTATAGACTTTCCCAACACCCATTTTTAGAGGGAGGTCAGCAATAGCAGTCTTGTATACCTCTGGCAATTTCACTTAGTAAAAAATCTGGTATGAGGAAGTTTGCATTTATAACAGAACTAGACGACCTATGCAAAATGAATACAGATGGCCATTGACTAGCATAGGGTCATACTCTGTAACCTTTTAAATAAGTGGAATTTGAGTATCGACGATATGAACCGGTAAGAACATATATAGTCGATGCAGAAAGTACTGATGGACCATCGGATACAGTGAAAGCAAATAACAAAATAGGAATGCAGTTTATGAAACTTCAGGCTTGTTTGGTTTTGCAACCATGGGTCAAGCCAAGCCATACAGTGTAAATAATTTCCATGTTACTATAAAGTAGCACTCACCGGCTTCTGATTGATATGTCGGCTCCACTCTGGTGCCATGACTATTGGGGGTGGGTAGGTCGTTCCAAGCGTTACATTGGCATGCGCAAGTGCAGAACTGCTGAGTGCCCAAGGAGTATGAACATCACCACTTTTTATCTGCTGCAGTTCTGGAACCCACAGTCGGATATAGTCACCCTTGAAAGAAATCAAAATAACCAGAAACAAAATAATTCAGCTTCATAACAAGTAATTAAATTATGAGACAATTTGGATTCATCCTTGTATGCACATTATTGTCTAATTATTTATTTACCTTCAGTTTGTGTGGAGTGTACTCAGGGGCATAACTAGAAATCACAGGGCCCCATAGCAAAATTTTGTATAACCCCCCCCCCGGCAAACCACACCATCTGCCACATACTAACTGTATATGGACAGCCAATACCAATAGTATTGCATGCCACCAAACACTTGCTGCAAGGTGTATTCCATTTTCAACATATGCATTCTACATATGATATACAAATAGATGCATTAGTTACAAATGCAATGCACCTTGCAGAAAGTGTTCGGTAGCATGCAATGTAAATGCAATACCAATGGTGGGGGCACTGGGGAATGCATATAATAATGTATTGAATACACCATTAATATGCGTGTCCCACTGTCCCCCATACATATCCTCCTGATCTCATGTGGGTATCATTACCATCAGAGTCCCCCAGTACCCCTACTGACCCTCATACAAGTCCTAGTCCCGTTACATGTGTGAACCTGCTGAAGTGCAGAACTCACACTGCCACTCCGAGCTCCTATTCCTCTGCCTACTGGCTCTGACGTCAGAGCTGAACTCAGGCAGAGGTGATCACTCCACCCTACAGTGTGGCAGGGGAGAGGCTTGCTGGTGTACTGTTCTGTGCAGCCGTGCGGCTGCATAGAACATAAGGGCACCACCACCTTAGTTCCCATCTGCTCCTGACTGGGCCCCATATCGCCCACTATGTCAGTAGATACGCCACTAAGTTTACCTTTACCCCTAAAAGGAAAAAAAAACAACAACATTGACAGATGTAAAAAAAAAAAAAAAAAAAGGGGCTTCCATAATCATAAAGGTTTCATGTATAGCAGGCACCTTTTCTTACCCACTACAGATAGAATCTGGAATCTAATTGTCATAGCCACCCCTTTAATTAGGCCTTTTTTTTTACATGAGGCCCACATTATACAACAAATTATGAGGGTCTGAAAAACAAATCTCTGAAAACAGAAAGTTTAGTCGCTCCAAAGAGATTGTGACGTGAGAGCATACAGGTGCAATGGCTATTTATACCACATAATACGTACATTGCCATCATAATCCAGGCCTTGCTTTATCATGTTGAACTTCCTATTTTCTCTAGGGTCATTCCCAATTCCTGCGCTGTACAGCCAGTTTCCATAGTTACTGCAAACATCATAATCCATCTAGAAAGAGATAAAACCACACAATTAATTTGGGAAGAAGTGACAGAATGTAGCTCTGTGCACGACGGTTATCCTATCTGTAAGGCCCAGAACAGCCATGAAAAATGGTGTACTTAGGAAATATTTCTCTGCAAAACACCAACCAGCTAAACAGGCCTGGCCAGTTCCAGATGACTCAATACTTTGGAGTTTAATTACAAGACATGTGAAACTGCAGAGAGCAGCGCTGTCTGTAGATGGTGTTCGTCTTCACTTTATAACTCGTTTACTTCAAGTTGCATTCAACACCATCCATTTTGTGTGCTATATCACTAGCCATAGGCACAAGGCAGAAGGTCTCATCATGCTGCCATTCTTTGATACTCGGTATATAGGAAAAGACTTGAGTGCTCATACTAGAGAAAGCAGGAAGCTGAGCCTGCATATGTATTCAGCAAATATGGCTGCCCCCGTGCACATATTGCAACATTTACAATAAAACAAGGTTTTTAAAATACATATTGATGAAATTATTTACATCACGATAATACCTCTAAGGCCTTGTTCACACCAAGCGCGTTCCAGGTGCAGAGCAGTTACAGACCGGATCAAAACTGCGCCCAATGTATTCCAATGGTATTTTGGGCTGTAGTTCACACCGCAGCGTTCAGTTCCAAAAACGCATGCAAACGCACTGAAAGCCCATTTTAAACTAAAATAATTTATTTTTTTAAACGGCCCTGAACGCGGCAAAACCCACTACACTGCTTGTGCAGAAACTCATGCAGATCTTCATTTAGTGTGAACAAGCCCTGACATGCTACCTTACAAAAATCTATACACTACGTTAGGACCTATTCAGCCTATTGCTTAGTGTCAAGCATGCCTCCAGCTGTGGCATTGCAGTGGCATTCATTGTGAACGATACCCTAATGCGCTAAAACATTAGCATGTAGTGTACTGCAACACATCACAATGCATATGTTGTGCTTTGTGGTGGACTGCACTGAAAAAAGGGTCATGTGTCGCAAACACAAAACATGCAAGTATGGTATGTGTAGTGTGGCTGTATAACTAGCGACAGATAAACCTGGTATATTAGAAAATACTGCCAAAACCGGTAAAAATGAGGTCAAACCACTAGGCCCCATTCACACAGGGCATTCTGGGATTCCTGCAGCAGGAACCTACAGATTCTTGCAGCAGGAAAGCGACGTGTCCCATTCAGATGTGGCCGCTGTACAGATTGAAATAAAAGACAGGGTGACAGCAGCTGCATCTGTAAATATCAGTCCGCATGTGACGATTACTTGAGGTTTTGGAAAAGAGGATTATCGCTGTTCGTATCAATCCTGCGTCCAGCAAATGTCATCTATTCCAAACAGCATGTAATCATATCATATGCGGGCTGATGCTTACAGATGCAGCGGCTGTCACCCTGTCATTTACTTCAATCTGAACAGGGATACCTGGCATTCCTGCTGCAAGAATCCATAGGTTTCTGCCACAGGAATCTCACAACGCCCCATGTCAATAAAGCCTTGCATAGGAAAGTTACACCTTGTGACTGATCCATAACTCCAGCCTACAAATGGCCAACAGTGTAATGCATAATGCACAAGAGTTTAATGATGCAATGTGAAATTCTGTACACAATGTCTGCACAGAATCAGTTCCTCAATTGTATTATTTACTACAAATAAAAGGAAGAAGTTGTGGCCAAGATTACACTTCACCATCACAATTCCCAAGTGTCCACTTGCCAATACACATACAGAATGGATTGCAGCAGCTCTCCACCTCCAATCACTGCAGTGCCAGCACCAATATCTTATCATGGTGGTGTATGCAAAATATAAAAATAGAGACAGCAATGTGTAAACCTGTTGGCCACAGATGTAGTCAACTCGTTAGTGTCTATTTTATCACTGTTTACCGGTATACAGCTCTGCACATCTGTCAGCTACTGGACTCATATCATGTTATCCTTGTGGCTGAGAAAGATACATCTTCACATAATCAGGAGGAGAGCAAAAGGAACGACTACAGAGAAGCATTGCTTCTGCACAGAGAAGTAATAAAGGGGAAACTAGTAACTAGGATCAACTTATATCCCCTCTGATTATTCTCAGCTTCAAGTGGGCCAATTATCGTACAGGAAACATCTAGAAATATTACTTGTCCACAAGCGGTACCCTAAAAATAGCAGTGCACTTTCTATGCCTAGGCACTGCAATGCCTATAGTCTCATAGTAATATAACTGCAGTGTGAGATTATCTAAAGTACTGTCCCTGTTATTTAAAAAAAAATTTTTAGTAAGATTTAGTGATGTCAATACTGCGCGGTTTACTGTTTACTGTTCTCCTAGCTGGAGAAGGAACCGTACTCAAGGACCTTCAATGCAAGGATCTCCCTGCATCTACTGCAGTCATCCTGTGGATCTGTCCTATCTACACCTCTCCTGCTGCTGCTTGATTATTTCCCACCAGTCATCAGACCATGAGGAAGAAAAGCCCAGCAGCAACAGTACCATAGAGTGTAGAAAAAGTCAGCAGTAGGGAAAAGATCAACTACAGGCAGGGGCGTAGATAAGGGGTGGGATTGGGGGGTTCAAACCCACCCCCCCCCCCCCGAGGGGCCCGGAGGGGCGCGGGGGAGGGA
>NW_017306389.1:1761797-1773502 GCF_000935625.1 Nanorana parkeri
ACTCTGGGAGGCATATTTTGAATGGCTGCTCGGCGCAAGAACTGACAGTGCTGTGCTAGGGGAAGGCTGAGGAGCCTCTCACCTAGAAAAGTGGAAGGCACACGGGGACCCACTGGCCAATAGTCACAGGCAAATAGTCCCACCGCACTCTTGACCGAGAAGCCCCATATAATGTGTGTGTGTGGGGGAGGGAGGGGTGCTGAAGTGGCCACGGATGTTGCTTTTTTTTCAAACCTTGGTGTGTCTGCTAGATAAAGTCTTATAATTTGAGTAAGCTGAGCCCCCCCCAGGGAAAAAAATTATCTACGGCCCTGACTACAGGCAATATTGGTAACCATTCAATTTCCCTTCCATGGCCCTTTTTTGGGCACAGTTCACATCCTCTAATTCTCATTCAGAGCATGCTCTGTCCCAAATTTAAGGAGAGAGCGTGTTTTTGCGCTCAAGGGTACTCACTGTTTTCAAGCACAACTTACTAGGGGGGATTGTTCAGCACAGAATGGTTTGATGCTGTACTCCTAACCATAAGCACAGTTAAAAACCTTGTAAATCTGCTCCAATGTTTCCTAGATAACAGTTTACTGAATTTATATGTGTTAAAACAGCTGTACATTCATCCATCACTTTTAACACTGTGTGGGTTGTATGAGCCGCTATGTCATATATGAATGTTCTCATTTATCGAGGTTATGGTATACATTAGTAGTAGTAAGTCACATGCAATTGAACTTTGTTCTGTAAAGTTGAAGATGTTTTGCTGCTCATCCAACTAGCTTATTTAGCATCAGCAACACCGCACACCAAGATGCAAAATAATATTCTTATTTTATTAAAATAGCCAGCTTTCTGTGAGAGAGTTATATGCCCGACGTGAAACGCATCAGAATAGAACTTGTTCCTGCTGGCTATTTTAATAAAGGAGAAATAGTATTTTGCTCCTCAGTGTGCGGTGTTCCACTTGCTGGTACAATTAATTGCTTCAGTGTAGACAAGCCAAACAAGCACCTGAAATGTACCTATGGAGTGTGAAGCCTAATCTCACCTGAAGCGGCATGTGGTACATTTAACATATTTAGCAGTTCCGTTCAGTATGCGCTGCTGTGAGGTTTGCTTTCAGCACTTCAGGATAAGCAGACAGGCCTTTACAGTCAGCATTGCCATAGGAGCTATTGTATTTAATATATTCAGAAGGCTCTTACCAGCAAATATTCAAACCACTCAGCTCCCATCCTCCAGTCTATTCCAAGGTCCTTAGTGAGAAAGCTGGCCACATTCTGGCGTCCTCTATTTGACATAAATCCAGTCATTGCAAGTTCACGCATATTAGCATCAACGAAAGGTACGCCGGTACGGCCTTCTAAAATGACAAACAGCAAAAAGACTGTGTTAGTAGCCAAAACATCTAAAGAACATAACATTGCAGCTTACATTAAGGTGCCTTCAACCATATTCTCTATTTCAGTCATTCCCAGTACCAACAGACTTGCTGATATTCCACCTAAACCTTAACAGACTGTCACTTTGCCCACTCAGGCCAAAGTGACAGAGTCCACACCACAACCCACTCACACTTACCTTTGCAATGCTCCCCTACTATCCTTCCTCCAATGCGGGAGCATGTGACCTCCTTTCATGATGCTGTGCTCACGCCTAGAGCCAATCAATAGACCAAGTACTGTCACATAACAAAAGGGCCATCATTCCAGGATCCAACATGGAGCCTTACACAGGGTTATATTATGGTGGCTGCAAAATGAGAAAGGAGCGGCAGGGGAGTGTTGGGGAAGGCGAGCATAAGTGGGTCATGGGGTGGACATCAAAGAGGCTGTCACATTGGCCAAAGTAACGGGGTCTCTTTAAACTTTGTTGCAGGGCGTTGGTTTCCCCTATGTTCCTGCCATTCTCTAGTACTAGTCCCGGTGCTGCCCAAAAAGCCCTAACAGACCCTCTGTGCGGTAGCACAAGCAGCCTGGAAATACTGTGGACCCTCTGGCTTCAATAAAGCCACACACAACATAGTTATTCAGATTGGTATATTTTATTGCAAAAAAGAATAAAAGTAAGAGAGGTACTAACCTTTCCAGGCATCAAACAGTTGTTGGTCTTTCTTCCAAGGAACTTCTTTATCTTGAAGACCTTAATATTAAAATATGTTAAATATTTTACTCTTTATTTATTTATTGAAAGAAATTCAGTTTGGCTATCATTTTTACTGTAGAATAAAGAGTTGCTGTATGTAGTAAGCAATAAGCACAAAATCAGCTTTAACGTTCTCCATTGCTTAGAGTGGAGAAGTCGTTCTAATCTTACATATTGGTTGGTCTCAATAGTGAACTTTAGACAGTTTTTTTTTAAATGATCTACTATTGATGCAGTTATGTATTTTCTGATAAGGCATTAAATACAACTAGTATAGGTACCTGAATGTGTCTTTATATTAGCTTCCTGTTATCCACTGAACACAGACATTTCAATTTTTTCCCCAATTGCTGTAATGCAAGAGCTCCAATATTCATTAGAATGTAGCCTATTATTCACTAGGAAGCACAGACATGGTAATTCCCTGGACGGCGGTGTCTCCTGTCCATTTGGGAGCCACAGAGTACAGAGAGATGCAGCCAAGCAGTAAATGTAATCACAATTCTGACTAAATTTAAATACAAAAGAAGGTCTCGCTCTTTTCAGTTTCATTTCCCCAGTGTGAGTCTGTACTCATTTATGTACTCCTAGACACAGTATGCTGGCTTGGTCAACCTGACTATGGGGAAAAAAGCTAGATAAGGCTTCTTACCTCTCAGAAAGAAAATTCTTCTCCCATATTTCAGAGCCACAAAACGGAAGTAATCCCGCCACAGAAGCTCAAAAATCACCCTAGAAAAAGAAATGAAAAAGAAAAAAAAAACACATGACTCTACTTTGCTTAATAAAGCCAGTTTTAATATTTTGGGTCCCAGAACTGCAGTGTGTGATAGTAAAATCTAATTTAAATAATAAAATATATGTTATAAGGGAGAAGCTGCCACTAATGACTTGTCTTAAAAATGCAAATTACATGGCTGCGATACTTGTGCTTTTGCATTACAATGTCTTGACATGAAACAGGTAATGAGATAAGGAATTCTGATTTTACTCTCATTTATTTTCATATATTGTAGAAATAGCTAGCACGAAAAAGAAAAAAAAATTGCTCACAGTAACTGGATTTCAGCAGCTGTGGTTACTGTGAGAAACACCATTTTCTTCCTTTAGAATAAGAATTTTATAGATGAATAACATTGTATATTTAAACAAAATCTATATTCCAGGCTGGTTTAAAGTAGACCTGACCATTGATTTACCCCTCGTTCACACCTGAACGTTTTGTAGCGCGTTCTACGCTCGAAGAACGCTCTACAAAACGCTCAAAAATATAAATTGCATTGGAGTCAATGGACTCGTTCCCACCTTGCCGTATTTCCGCCCGTCCCGAACGCGCTACAAAACGGCCCACGCCTGAAAAGGTCCCGGGACTACTTTGGGCCGTTTTGTAGGGCGTTTTCCATTGGGATACTGCCAAGTAGCCTTTGTAATCGCGCGACGGCCGCGCAACTTTTTTACCGCGAATCGCGGTAAAAAAACCGCGTGACGGTCGCGCGACAGACGCGCATATTACAATACGCCTAGGTGTGAATGGGGGCTTAAAGTGAACATAACCTGGCATAAAAGTGCTCGTATGCCATCTTCTTCAAATAATCCCAATGTCTCTTGGATCCTAGGTCCAGGCTGAACACAGGACCTCCATTTCTCTCCAAGCTGACACCCCAACTGTCAAATGCTAGAACCTCCGAGAGTAGTAGGATTTAGGCATTCGTTAGTTAAATAGCAAGGGGGTAAGGCTTAAAGTGTAGCTAAACCCAAAATCAAAAACTGATTATATTGCAGCTTACCAATCCTTATATGCCGTGGCTGCATTCGGTTTTAAATGCCTTGTCCTTTATTTTCTTTACTTTTACATTCTCTGTGAAAAATGTTTCTGTGTATGTCCAGCTTATGTGTATGAATTTAAAGGGATGGACCTTATTAATAATGTATGACCGAAGCTGCTCACCCTCTCTTCTGCTCTCATCAACAAAACCTTCTGGCTGCAGTAGGTAAAGCTCCATTCGATCTATAATTATTATTATTATTATACAGGATTTATATAGCGCCAACAAAACAGTTTGCGCAGCGCTTTACAAAACTGAGGGAGAGAATACAACAATACAATTTCAGTACAGAAAGTAGGAGGGCCCTGCTCGTGAGGGGCAAGTGATACAAAAAGGTAATAACTGTTTGGGATGATTTAGTCTGAGATCTGAAAGTACTGTTATGTTGAGGTGGAATACGCCTCCCTGAAGAGAGGAGTTTTCATGGATCGCCTAAAGGTGGACAGAGTAGGAGAAAGGCGGACAGATTGGGGTAGGGAGTTCCAGAGGATGGGAGACACTCTTGAAAAATCCTGGAGGTGAACATGTGAGGAGGTGACGAGAGCTGGAGAGCAGGAGGTCTTGGGAAGGGGGCGGTTTGGGTGATATTTTGAGATGAGGTGGGTGATGTAGGTTGGGGCGGAGGTGTAGAATGCTTTGTAGGTTATTCTTAGTATTTTATACGTTGGGGAAGTGGGAGCCAGTGGAGCGATTATGACATTATAATGACACTGCCGAGGCTGCATTTATGAGTACGCTTGGACGCCCTCGCAGCAAGAGTGAGTAATACTCTGGTCTAATCACAGGCAGAGTTTTGCCACTGCAAGCCACCTGCACGCTCTGCCTGTGACCAAACTGGAGCATGTCTCACCTCTGCTGCAGGTTGTTTCCAACTGCATTCCAAAATACAGCTTCAGCTCTTTCATTTGAAAAAGAAGAGTGCTTCACCTTGTAGACACAGCCAGAGTTTGCAAAGTAACTACATTTGCCGCAGTTGTGGTGCACTCTTTAACGTTTTACAACAAACTTTCCGGTTGCTGAACTCTACTATTATTCCATGGGCAGTGCCTACTCTATCTGCTGTTCAACAAAATGTTTGATTCAAAACCACATGCACTGAATGTAAAAGTAGCATTACACTTAGTGACATTAAACCCTCAGATTTTTTAACATAAACCAATACTGTAATGTGTGCCTTACTGTAATCCGTGGTTGTTTCCCTTCTCTTTGCTGCTCTTCCTTTTAAATCCTCATGTCTTCTCATGCTTGGGGAGAACTTCCCTTTTCAGCTCAGGGCCTCTTCCTGTAGTGCTGGCTCAGGTTACAAGCCTATACAAACCAACACACAGACACCGTGTATCCATTCCTGAGACAAGGCAGTCTGCTGCAAAACAGAAGTTCTGCCCAGCATGAGAAGAGATGAGGATTTAAAGGGAATAGCAGCAAAGAGAAGGGAAACAACCATGGATTACACTAAGGCACACATTACAGCATTGTTTTATGTTAAGAAATCTGAGGTTTTAATGTCACTTTAAGTTATTCTAGATGTATGTATAAGAAACTGTTTCATCTCTCTTACCAATATGTACTTTGATTTGCAGTTCGTTCTTTCTCATATTTGCGGATCTGCTCAAAGATATATCTGGGAGAAATGCAACCAAACGCAAGCCTGTAATACAGTAATATTGACACTCAAATCATAAATCCTGTATATTGTAAAAGGGAGAATAAAGCTCTCTCTCCATGAAAAATTAAGACAATCTTTATTATACTGACTGGTGAGGAACAAGCATAGTACCCAAAAACAAGCTGCCTTACACTACAATGCTACAGCTGAGACCAGGATGGACATTCTTTGCTTTAATGCAGAGTAAAGTATGGATAATGGCCTTTCAACTCTTATTTTAATCCTTGCTTTGGTCCCAAATGCTACATCACTTCAATCCAACAGTGGATCCCTACCTGGAAAATTCCTTGCTGCTTTCACATATCCTAAATAGGGAGCCAGACTTTACCAGCTGTGCTGCTGAAGTGTTGTTACATCCATTCAGGTATAACAAAAGCTCTAAAAAAAAGCTAGTATTTCCAAATAAATAGGCATGGCCTATTTAATGTAACTAATGGTTCCAACACAACAGAACCATTAAGGTCTGGTTGTTCTTTGTAATGGGAGTGTGGTAGCACAGCCAAAATTACATTAAACCTAAATATATATGAGCGGCAAATGCTGGCATAAGTCTAGTGCTCATAAAAGGAAACTTTCTCCTGGTTGGGGGATTCACCAAGGGGTCTACTAACAGGAATGAGGGCTTCAAAAACAATGCTGATAGATGCAGTGGGCCAAGCTCGTCAATGTAACAAGAAGTGAATTAAAAATTGAACCCAATTGCCATGCGGCCCTATACAAAGTGCTAGAGAGGCAGCCTTATAATTAAGCAGATATGTTTGGAAACACATGAAGGTGCTTTCTAGAGCCTTGGTTCTCAACTGGTGGGTCGTGACCCAAAAGTGGGTTGTGACCCCATGCTCAGTGGGTCGACCCATGCCTTCCACTTTTCTAGATGAGAGGCTCCTCAGCCTCCCCCTAGCGCAGAAATGGCTGAGCAGCCATTCAGAATATGCTGCATGGCACCGAGTGTCAGCTTGAGGTGGGGTGGGCTATGGCCACGAGGGAGCTCCATCCACACATGTATTGCCTACAGCTCCCTCACGTGCCCTGTAGAAGTGCCTGGACCGGAGTGATGTCACATTCTGGCTCCCAGCACAAAGGAGTTGTACAAGCAATGCATGGATGGAGCACAGTCACAGCACAGCAGCCCAGCACTGGACCCCAGGCTAAGCATCTACTCCAGTTCTCGTAAGGTAGGGAGACTGGGTCGATCTTAAAAAAAAAAAATTAAAATGTTTTTGGAGTGTGTATGGGAGATTTTACATGTGGTTGTTTGTGTCTGCCAGTATTTTGTAGGGCCCGTTCACACTAGTCAAGTCAATGCCATGCATTCCATTGCAGTACTACTAGGGTCGCGACTTAATGACCCAGGACAAATGTGGGTTTTGAGGTTACACAGGTTGAGAACCACTGTTCTAGAGGACTACTACTGAATTGTGTTTTACACCAATAAAGCTTGCCGAATTTTAGATCTCCTTTGGCTTTGGACTGTTCGTTGCAGTTGAGCATGCTGTAGTCTGATGGGGATCCAAGGAGGTGGTGGGTCGAGAGGTTTCATCAAAGATCAGGAGCATGTGCAAAGCCCTCCCTGTAAACACTTAGGTTCACAAGTCTTTGTGGAGGATACTTTTCCACTGACCACCAGTATCAGGTGGCCCTTTTCCCAATGACAACTAATGTAAATGGTCCTTTTCCTCTGGCTACCAATGTAAGAGGGCACTTTACTGAGCACTAAAGTAAAAGGGCCTCCTTCCCACTGATTATCAGTGTAAGGGAGTCCTACACAGACCACTAATATAAGGGGGCATTTCTTCACTGACCACCAATGTGGTGGAACATTACAATTGTCACTGTCTGCATTTCTTTTCTAGAAATTATGATAGAGCTGCCTGGGTGTCAAAAACTTCAAATAGGTTACATTCCTTAGTCCTCTTTTACAGGAGCATGTTATTATGTGCATGTTTTGGACACTTCTAAACAATGAATTTATTATGATTAAGATTAAATTAACATGATTTTAAAAATTGTATCATTCACCATGTGCATTTAGGTGCATTCAATGTAACTGCATCTAGAAAAACAATAGCAATCTGTGCATCTAAGGGCAGATAAGATACTCAGAAGGTGTCTAAACACACATGAGTGTCTAAAGGCATGTAAATGCAAGTGCATTTAAATGCAGATACACTTGATCTAGAAAAAAATAAAGTTTGTACATACATCCCAGTTCTCCTGTGTTGAAACAAAATAGAGGCAGGGTGCTCACTTCAATGGGAGTTTATTCTTTTATTTCTTACTTCTCAACTTATTGTACTGTAACTAATGCACTGTGAGCTGTAGATATAGTAATTTTTAGCAGGAGTCCACTAAGACCCAAAAGTTATTACAGGGGTTCCTTTGTGTTAAAAAGGTTGAGAAAGGCTGCTACAGTATAACATTTATATACATTTAACATGCATCACAACAAAGGAGAACAAAAAAAAAATGATTGCACATACCATGGAGCAAATTTGGTTGAATAATCCATTCCTATTAGTCCATTTCGGGTATCTTTATAGGAAGCTACAAGATTCTGAAGAAAAGGCAGAGATAAAGTTAGAAAACTAGCACTCCCTCCAAAGGCAAACCATACGTTTCTGCATTTAAAGGCAAGTTTCAAAGTACCATACATAACACATCATTGTCTGACATGTCCTGTCACATTAGTAATAAAACTGGTAATCTTATTGCTAATGTGTTCAATAATAAAGCCAATACTAGGAAACTCGTAGTTGGTCACATGTGGACTGATCTTGCTCTATAAACCAGTTGCACAATGACAGGCCTGTCCATTGCCCACCCAAACAGGCTAAATGAACACTTCTACATCTCTGGAGACTGCTAGGTCAAAAAATGAGCACAGGATAAATCAGAAGGGATCACGGTGGTCAATTCTTCCATGCTTAATCAGCATGCCTTGTTAATTTAGCATAGAAGTGTTGATGGGCACGATGCCACCATTTTAACTAGCTTAGGTCTATTCTTACCTATACTTGTACATTTTAGAGTACACTAAGGCAACAGCCCTAGTCAACAAGCACAACAATTTCTCAGTGCTCACTGACCTAATGGACTGAAGATAGTAACATTTTCTGTAGCAAGGGCAACAGAAGTAGTCTCCCTTTCTCTGCAGTCTTTAAGGATGCTGGCATAGCTAAGATAGCAAGCACTTCCCAAGGTGCTTAAGACTATTTTAAAGTAGATCTAAACCCAAGAACACAAATGTAATCTATTGCAGCTTACCAGTCTTTAGATGTGGTGGTTGCATTAGTTTTCATATTTTGGTATGGCATACCCTCGGTTATGGTATTATGGTATTGGCATACCCTCGGTTCTGCCACAGGGAAATAAACCTACCAGCCTGGTAGGCACATCACTGTTCTTTGACAGATCACTTTCATGTTAGACAGGTCATGGAAACAAGTTGACCAACAAGAGGATAATACCACACAGGACATTGCTCTCCTCACTAGTCATCAAGTGCCAACCAATTCCGAGGCATGTCCAAGCTCCTACTACACAGTCATGTAGAACAACTACATCCACACTCCGTTCACTTCATCTGGAATGAAGTGGAGCTTTTTCTATGTAACCATAGAGCCATGTTAGTTGAAGCGGAACCACAGAACAGCATGGGAGGCGGAGTTGGAGTTTGCTTTTAGGTGTGTTGCAGGAAAAAAGAAAAAAAAAAGGATTATTTCTTTTGGATCCTGTGAGTATCTTATAATAAAAGTGTTTTTATTACCAATTACGGTCTGCACTATTGGCTTTTTTTTTTTTGCCGCATGGTTTTGAGTATACTTGACGGTGTGGCTGACTTCTCTCCTGGAGGATCGTGTGCTCAGGAAAGAGTGACATTAAAGACGAAGGATACTGATGTGAGCTTCCCCGCACCCGTGACAACAGGAGGGACGGTGCCATTCAGACCTGCCAGTAGGTCTTTTAATAAAGTGAGCAGCACTCCAGAAGGGCTTTTCTTGGGAGCAGTTCTCTGTATATCGTTGAAGCATTTTTTATACACCAGGACTGTTCCAATAGTATAATGGTAGATGCTTTTTGTTCAAAAAATACGTTTTTCTTTTTTTTTCTTTTGCTCTTATGAACTATTTTTTTCACTGTTTTATGAACACAACAAGTAACTTTCTATGAAGCTTGATTGTATAAGATTTTTAACTTTATTTTACATGTTCATTACTGTATATTTGGTGGATACATGCGTTTGAAGTATTAATCCATTTTTTTTATGCCACTGTTTACAGGTAATATATTCATTTATAACTTTTTCAGAATATTAGCCGATGCTTTAGCATGTGATCTTTATTGCATATTGATTATTATAGATTAGATAGTTTAGTTTATGATTAGATTAATTTTTTATTATATTTATCTTTAGACACAAATTAGCACTTCAGTGCGTCTCATCTTTAATCTTTTTGTGTGGCAGAACTTGTTGATCTTACATAGGGTATGTCAGGAAATCTTCCTTGTTCAGAGCTGAATAAGTTCATAAACATGTATAGACGTTACTGGAGGTATCAGCACTTACTGTATCCCAGAAGTAATAATCCAGTCTCTGTAAGGCCTGGGATTCACCTCCACTGCAAGGAAATGCTGTTCTTGGATCCATTAAAGGATCTATTAGACATAGAGAAAGTAAAAAAGCAAAAGCAAAAAAAGAAAGTAAAAAAATTAGCAAAGTGAATTCAGTACTGGAAGAATGCTGGTGCAATAGCAGCTGCATTCATTATTCTGGAGTCCAAAGGCAAGGTCTCTCTGCAGTCTCCCTGCAAACTCCATAGCCTGAACAAGGCAGTTGGGATCACTCTACTGTAATCTTCAGTAAAGGAAGGGTTTAGCAGGGAAGACTACTTTAATAGTCCAAATGCTGAAAGAAATGAGAAATGCCTGGATAGAATGCTGGTGAAGATTATTTTTCTTTAAAGCCATGTAATTTTATTATAAACCCCATGTTATTAACCCCATGTGGAGCTATCCCCACACTGCAAGGGTTAAATGCTTGTTTGTGTCTAGGGAGGAAAACAAATAAGTTATACTCACCTGATCTGCTGAGCCAACTTGCTCTTAGACCGGTCCCTGGAGCCTCTCTCCCCCTCCGCTGCAGCGGCCCAAGGTCCCGTAAACCATCACGTTCTATACTCAGGGACATTCCATTGCAGCAGCACAGGAGGACAGAGGCTGGAGGGAGTGATGTTACAGCTGACCAGCTTCAAGGATCAGCGAATATAACTTTGTTATTTTCAAACCTAGACCAAAATGAGTAGCTAACCCTTGCAGTGAGGAGGTAGCCCCACTGCAAGGGTTAATCATTTTCCCTGGGCATTTGCTTCAAAATGACAGTTTATTGTGGTCCTTTCATAACAGTGCATAATACCAATCTCTATAACACAGCTTATAATGGTTTGTTCATATTTTTATCGTAATAAGCATTGGTATTTGAATGTACCCCTGGAGTGTTCTCACCTTGTTGCCCAAAATCTTCTAGTGTTGGGACAGGACCCTCCTCTAGGCCTGCTGGTAAAGATTTCAACTTATCTGGCATCTGAAGGGTGGGCCGCACTTTGCATCGCGTTTCTACAGCTTTCCTGAACTGGGTGTAGACGTCAGGTAAGCTGTAAGCACAGGGAGAGAGAGAATGGATGACCTATACCTATATTACCTCCTAGTGAAAACAAATTGCAGAAGCAGCAGTTCCAGATGCTGAAATTACTTTCTCACAACTGACCCTTTACCTGGAGATGTGCCTGAATGGAAGATCATCACGGTGGTACAATGTAGACCCCCAGATTGATTGAACTTTTACCCCATGCCGAGCACACACTTGTTTCACGGACTTCTCAACATCTAATTCTTCCTTTGTTGCCTGAAGAAACAGATAGCAAATTGAGACATAGAATTGAATTCTGTGCAGACAGAGTAATCTGAAAACTCTAAATACAACTAAAGGTTTATGGTGCATTCCTGCATAACCAGCATTGTGAAAACCTCTATAGATGTATCCAATGAGGAGGGAGAGGGAGAGGTAGAGGGAGAGG
>NW_017306389.1:1773634-1780722 GCF_000935625.1 Nanorana parkeri
GAGAGAGAGAGAGATTGATTCTGCACAATACGTCACAGAATGTCACCGACAGAGAGGAACATGAGAGATCCTGGACATTTAAATCCCCGACATGCACTCACCCCCACCCCCCTGATAATGTCCATGGACTTACGTTTTCGCCTCATATCATTCTTTAACCCTACCAATGTCCCACTGCCGGCCTCCCCCCCATATGCTTTGGCAATGCTAAAATGTATTTGGTCCTGCCAATAAAGCTTATTTGAATTTGAGAGAGACAGATAGAGAGACAGAGACAGATAGAGAGACAGAGACAGATAGAGAGACAGAGACAGATAGAGAGACAGAGAGCAAGAACACAAGCTCATTACAAACTCAAACTCTGCTTTGCACAGAGGCCGTTCTTTACTGTTTCCTCTCACAATGCAAGTTTACAAGCCAGCTGACTTATTAAGCTCGGGTGTCTGATACTCAACACTTGGTAAGCAGATAGACCCCAGTTATTGCATGCTGATATAAAACTCTACATGTAATATTCCTATTCAAATAATACAAGCACTCAAAAAAACCTGAAAATATGAGCTCACTGGGAATACTTTGTCTTGAAGATGATAGATGTGCTCTGCACCACTCACAATGATTTTCACTATAAAACGCCTTGTAACATGCCGATTTTACATATTCATATGAATAATAGATATTTGACCTTTTTAGATGAGCAGGAAACAAAACTTGGAATAAACCAAATGAAATGCTGGTATTAGTGACACATACTTCTTCTTGGAAAGCAACTGCAGACACTGGACCCAACTGCTTGATGAGATCTTCAATGACATCTTCTGGGTGACCTCTTCTCAGTAGCAGATTGCTATATGACCAGAACATAAATAACAAGAAATGTATAAAGTGGAACATTCATGTGGAATAAGAGTTACAAGTAAAATAAAGGCCGACTGCTGCAAACATTTAAAATCTAGCAGTCACTTTTCTGTATCATAAGCTGGCCATATACGTTTAGAAGGAGAGAAAACCGCTCAACTTCTCCATTCACAGTAACAGCGTGGATGGAGGAATCTCCCACTTCCAGCTATTGTATTTAAACAACTGCGGGGGCATAACTGTCAGAATAGCTAAACGGTGTCTACAGCTGATTGGCTGCAGTCACTGTTGGGGTGAAAATTTTCCAAATGAGGTTTTCAAGCCAGGTGGGGCCCATAGGGCCACCCACAATGCCAATTTTTGAAATCTGAGCCATGTATGACCAGCTTTAGACAATAAACAATGATTGGTACTAGCAACATTCCTATTTGTTGTCTGCCAGATAAGAATTAGTGACAACTATTAAGCCAGCAAATAAAGGGTTGTCATACCTTCCTCTTTTCTTCAGAGCATTCCGTAAGTCCTGCACACTCTCTAACAGGAATTTGAACCGAAGAGGCCCCGTCTTTGGAAAATTGTAGTAATGTGTCCCCAAGTAGTGTCTCGGGTCAAAACAATATAAAGGGACTATGTGATCAGCATTTCTGTGTGCCCACAAGAGTACCTACAGAACAAAAAGTAGTTACATAGTTATTTCAGTTCTTCCTTTACAATACACAGCTTATTTTATTATATTATAGGCTCACACACATACATAGGAGCTAGAAGTAAAAGTATTACATTTTGGCACCACCTTTACAAACAGCAATTTTACAGGTTCTACATCACTTTAGCTTCCCTTAAAAGGTGCCCATACACTGCACGATTCTCGTTTGAGAATCGCGGGGAAATCCCGCGATCGTACGAGAATCGAGCAGTGTGAACGAAGACGTGCGACCGTTTCTACTGTACGGTCGCATGTCTTTTGTCTAAGGAGCATGATGGAACACCAGCCGAGAATCGTACGGTTCTCGGCTGGTTTGAACGGTGCTCGGGAGACAAATGCCGAACGGGCCGGTGTGCGCACGCGCACACTGCCCGTTCAGCATTGCGGTCATCGGAAGCCCGCCCCTCAGGGGGGCGGGCTTGTGATGATCGAGAGTACGATCTGCCTGTCCAAGATGGGCAGATCGTACGTTTTTTTAAGTACTTTACAACCATCGCAAGACTAAGGTCTTGCGATGGTTGTAAAGTGTATGGCCACCTTTAGCATTTTCCCCTATTAAAAGAAGACTTTTCAAAGCCAGACTATACTTAGGCCTCATTCACACTGCCGCGCATACGTATGTATTGTACCATATGCAACATATGCAAATAAATGGCTCCATACACACAGCCGCGTATGGAGCCGTATATTTGCGCAGCGTATATATGCGCAAAAACAGAATGGAACAGAAATGCGTCCGGGCAGCGTATCTCTGCGTATTTACGCGCATATACGCGCATACATGCGTACAGCACATTAAAATTCCATTACGAGTGATGCATTCTGGGATTGCATATAGTGCACGCATATACGTGCATAGACACTCGTATGTACGCAATATACAATTTTGCTTGCGTTGTCTGTGAATGAGGCCTTAAACTGACACTAAACTCAGGAGTTAAATCTTAAAAACGCATTTAAGTATCTTAACCATTAACACAAATGTATCTTATTTGTGTATCACTTAGCTCTAGATCCTCAAATCATCTCTGAATTTGTGCTGACACTGTCCTTACTTCTGGAGGGTGGCTACCCCATTGTCCCAGTGTGTTGTAAAGAAGCCACCAATCCAAGCTCACTCTCGTGATGGACTACAATCTCAATACAAATTAGGAAACTAAACATAAGATTGTAGTCCATCATGGGAGTGAGCTTGGAGTGGTAGCCTACTTTACAACACTCACAGGGGCCATGGTGAACAAATGGATTGGGCACCACAGAGTCCAGACCTTAACCCCATTGAGAACCTTTGGGATGTGCTCGAGAAGATTTTACACAGTGGTCCGACTCTCCCATTGAGAGAAAAATGAATACAACTTTGGACTGAAATAAATGTTGTGACATTCCATAAGCAATGCCATGGCGAATGCATGCCATAATCAAAGCAATGCTTTACAACACACAGGGACCGTCACCATGGGGAACAAAAGTAGCCACCCTCCAGAAGGAAGGACAGTGTCAGCACCAATTCAGAGATGATTTGAAGATCTACTGCAGAGTGATACACAAATAAGATACATTTATGTTAATGGTTCAAGTACTTGAATACATTTTAAAGATTTAATCCTGAGTTCAGTGTCCATTTAAATACAAATGGTATAAAATGTAACAAATGTGTGGAAAGTGTTATAAAAGGCCACTGCAGAGAAAACACAACAGGCAACACGTGTAACATCCAACTCCGCCCCCTATCACACAATCCTCCAATCAGATTCCTCCATGCCCTGATTGTATAACCAAGAAAAAGTGCACGTTGTATAACCAGTGCTACAGAAATACACAGTATAGACAGTCCCATAGAGACACATCATATGATCGTGAATAGACAGTCCCATAGAGACACATCATATGATCGTGAATAGACAGTTCCATAGAGACACATCATATGATCGCGTATAGACAGTCCCATAGAGACACATCATATGATTCTATAGAGTCAAATAGAATGGCACTACCGTATCCTGTACACACAGCTCTGACGGTATACAGATGGCTCCACTGCTCAGGCCGATGGCACTGTGCCCAGCGTACCTCATTGTCATGGAAGCGTAGATCGTTCCTCAGCAGACAGACGATCACTCTGGCCGCAGCACACATCTCCCGATTTCACTATTATCCGGTCTACAACCAGTATAACTATCTCCGATCACTGATATGACCCGCCCAACTCAGTGACCCACCGACCCCGCCCTCCATGTGCTCAGCTGTAGTTCACTCTGTAACCACCAGGGGGCCTGATAACTCCATAAAGTGCCTTCTGGTTCTATTCACAGTTACACTGTAACAGGGATAGGAAACCTCTGCACTACCGCTGTGGTAAAACTACAAAGCCCATGATGCTCCTGACTCTTGGAGTCATGCCTTGGCAGTGAGAGTCTTGCATTGCCTCATGGGACTTGTAGTTCCACAACAGTGGGAAGGTTAAGGTGGCCTACATTTACACTAAAAGTATGTGGACACGGGGCACCCCTCCAAAATGATTGAATTCAAGTGTTTCTATGAAATGATACTGTTAATTCTACAGCATACATTTATGTGTGAGGGCCCATCAACACCACTGAGCCATGTACGTTTTTTTCTTAAACTTTATTAAATCTGACAGTTCATGTAACTTTATACACAGTAGCACGTTGTGATGCTTTATAGCGTATTGGAATGCGCTGTGTAAAAATGTAATATTTTATACTTTTTTTTTAAACCAGCACAGCGGGTTGGTGTGATCTGAAGAAATAAAACAGAGGCAAATGGACTTGATAATACATTGAGACTGTGATGAGGAACACTGTATAATGCAGCCCTTCAGGGCCGGTGTAAATGAGCCCCTTAGATCAGGGGTATCAAAAATCTAGCCTCCAGCTTTGGTGAAAATCTAAATCCCACCATGCCTGTGGCTGTCAGATTCTTGCAATGCCTCCTGGGTAGGGTTGGCACCCGTCCAGGATTCACCCGGACAGTCTGGGTTTGAAATCATGTGGCCAGGTGTCAGCCCACCACACACCCGGGCATATTATTCAAACCGGACGCGTGGCTCCCTGCAGGTGCCGGTGTTCTATCAATCCTTTGGACTCGTAACTGCTTTGGACTTCTGGGGGTGTGTCCGAGGGCATGTGAAGGGCTCGGCCTGCACGCAAGCGCCCTACGCCAACAGGCCTATACATTTCAGAGACCTATTTAGCATATCAGCCGCTCCAAGGCTGGGCCATCCACGCAAACGCACTGAGGCACCATGTCCATAAATCTGAAGGATTAACACTGCTCCAGAGTTGCATAGCCCACCTGAGAGCCGCACAGCCCACCTGAGAGCCGCACAGCCCACCTGAGCTTGTCATTTAAAAAGTAGATCTCCAGACGAAAAATTGTGGGCGCCCCTGCTTTAATGCAAGTTGTGTAAGAACCTAAATCTGTCTCGATTGTAGCCTCTTATAATCCCCTGTACATAAGAACTCAGCCATTGAGGATAATCAGATGTGCTTCATGTACGTTTTGTGACGTAGAACACACTGACAGTAGGAGGAAGCAGAGGGATGACTGATCACTGTCCTGCTGCTCTTTCACCGTCCTGTCAAAGGCTTGGGAGGTGACCAGTCTGTATTGCTTATCTGTAACAGAGAAAAGTCAAGTCACCAACCTAACTCTGCTGTCTGGCTGGAAAGATGGAAATACACATCATTTTGTGGGTAAGCATAGGGTTGCCACCTTTTCTTTCACTGAAACCCGAGCACACAGGTGACGTACAGAATTTTTGGGGGGAGAATGAGTCACGGCTAGTTCATATGTAAAAAGCGCTACCCGATTAATATGTAGATATCACAGTCATGACTATTTTCAGTGGGCGGGGCAGTAGCCCCTATCTTCATTTTGGTTGCCCCTGTCTGCATGACACCCTGTGTCCAGGTTTCAGCTGCCATGAAACCCGGACACAGCATTCAAAACCCGAACTGTCCAGGTGAATCCCAGACAGGTGGCAACCCTAGGTAAGCAGCTCGTATGCATTTCCCACATCATCATGTCTGGTTGTCTAATATCACAGCAGATATTGCAGTTCATATAAGTAGATGTATATGTTCCCTAGGATCTGCCATTATCTACGTTACGGCTATCAACCAGCTGTCGCGTTTGTCTGCTTGTACTATACAAAAAACTGGGTGTGTTTAATACAACAGTCTATAAGAAATATCATTTTTCCATTACTTTATTAACCAATACAAATGTCCAGCTCTAAATGATTATAAACCAGCAAGACAGGTTAAATGAGAACTATGAGGTGAGTCAAAATCACTCAGCCTCATAGTTCGAGCCGACGTGCGGCAATGAAACTGTCACAGGTCGGCTCAATAGATCGGGAAGTGAGCGAACACATACCGTCGCTCGCTCACTTCTCGATCCTGTCCCTGCAGAGAGCCGTAACTGTCACTGACGGCTCCCTGCAGGGATTCCCGCCTCCCCTGTCCGATCCTCCAGCGCTGACTGGCGGAACGGACAAGGAAGGGGGCGGGTACAGCTGGCTCTGCCTCTGGACAGGCAGAGCCAGCTGTCAATCACGCAGCTGGTTGGGTCTCGACAGTAATGTCGGGATCCGTCCAGCCTGCAACGGTCTCAGTATAACGCGAGCTGCAGCTTGCAGTATACTGAGCTTTGGGTCACAGGAGGACGCTAGTTTGTGTCCTCCCCTGCCCCTGAGGAGAACTATGGGAAAAAGCACTACGCCATAGTTCTCCTTTAATGATTGTGATTGGAGTAGGATAAACAATAGTTCATAGATACTTTCATAATTGCCGAGTGAATAGTGTTCATGACTTTTATTAACCTCTATTCATACCATGTAAGGAAACTCCAACTCACAGAACATGCATCCAAAACTGTAATGACCACATTCTGTTCTAAACAAATATTTATAAACTCTTCTAAATAATAATTAAAAAAGAAGTGATTCAGTGAAATATCTAGAGCTATGTGACATCATCGATAGAACAGGAACATTATTAGTCCTGTGTAGGGACACTCCAGATATATATACACAACAGATAAAACGGGTCTTCAAGATGTAAATACAACGTTCCGTTCTAAGCAAGTATTTATAAACTCTTATAAATAATATTTTAAAAAATATCGGCGATTCTGTCAAATATGTAGATCAGCTGTATATGACATCATCACTATAATAGGTAAATGATTAGGTTACCGTATTTGAGTTTGTGGAGCAGATTCAAATATTACAGACATTGGGCCAGATAAACCACTGTCGCTGGGCCAAATGCTTTTTTTCTGGGTGCACCAAATAATAGTTCAATTTGAAGGGTTTGAAAAGACAAATGCAATTAGTGTGCCAAGTGTAAAAATGCCCCAAGTCTCACAATCTGCGCCAAATAAATAATGGTTCAGGAAATGTGTATGTCTGTATTTGGCACAATAGAGGTGCGCAGCAGTGGATGAAGGATGATCAGTGGCGTAACTAGTGACCTCAGGGCCCCGATGCAAGAATCCA
>NW_017306389.1:1782537-1783214 GCF_000935625.1 Nanorana parkeri
AGTTCCGCCACTGAGGATGATGGTACAAGACAATGACACATTCTACTACGCACTGAAACCGCACTGAAATGCATCCGCTCTGGTGTGAATGGGGCCTTAGTTTCCTGCAGAATCAGCTGGTCCCCTGAGCACTGGCCCTGACTTCCTGCTTTAGAGTGACTCCTTTCTCAAGCAGTGTGCTATGCAGTCAACCTTGTGTGTGCTAGTAAGCTGTGTGTGCCTCCTCAAGCACATAAGAATATTGAAAAAGTCAGCCGCCCTCCAAGGTCAAATGTGCTGAACGTCCATTTTATTAAGATGCTAGGCAAACATAGTGACAGAGTGCAATAAGCTTCGTTTCGGAAACCGAACATGGTCCCTTGATCAGGCAAACACAGAATCGCGGGGTGTTGGACATGATTGAACGGGTGACACAACACACATGTAATTGCACAGTGCCTGTTACCGTGTTGTGATAACAATATTAAAACAGTATTTTATATCATTATTATTAATAATAAGAAATAAAAATGTTAATAATAAATATAAAATAAAACAGTGGGTAGTTATTATTATTATTATTATTATTGTTTATAAATATTTCTATTACCATTAATAAAAATAATACAGCATTCAGTACTTTGTTATTAATATTATTATTAATAGAAATAATAATAAAACAGTGCTTTGCAGTTAAC
>NW_017306389.1:1783615-1819865 GCF_000935625.1 Nanorana parkeri
TAATGATACAGTAGTCATTAGTTACATATTATTAGTAATAAGAATAATAATAAGAATTATAAGAATAACATGAATAATATAAATAATAATAATTTTAGTAATAATAAAACAGTAATTAATTGCCAATTATGATTTATTATTATTTTTAATGCTGCTATTACTACGACTACTTATAAAAATAATACAGTGGTCATTAGTTAAATATTATTGGTGGTAATAATAATAATAATGATAGCAGTAGTAGTGCAGTGGTTGGTGATGGTGCTGTAGTACCAGGAAATGACCGGTGGGTGTCGCGGTGGAGCAGCCTGTGTCGTCTCACACTGGTGGAGTGCATTGCTCACAGTTTCCTGCTCGGGGGGAGATTTGCTGACATCAGACTTCTTGCTGCCTCCCAGCTGGATCCGTGTTCGTTCTGCGGGATCTCTTTCGCTCTCTCTTGGTCGCACTTTGTGGAAAAGTAGAACGGATCGCGCTTTTATAGCGCACTCGCTGCGTGGGCTCTCCTATTGTGACCGTGGAGTTTGCTAGGACGTCACCAGGTCGGGGTAGTTGGTGGACTTTCTTTTGTAGAAGAAGCTGTTGATCTAATGGACTTCCGATGGACTGTCATCAGCCGGAGGACCCCTGATCTGTATGCATGATCACCCTGGGGGGTGCTGGATTCCTGGGGGGCGAGCAACAAGTTGGAGTAAGTATTGCAGATTCCTGCACCACCCTCGTCTCTGCGAGCTCTGATTATCACTATTCATATTTTAGCTCCTTTTGTTAATATATTTTGTATTTTATGTGATCTTCAGTACTGTAATGTGTCAGTTTTGCAGCAGTTGGGGTAGTTGGGGTTGTTCTTCCTGTTGCACACAAAGGGTTACTTTCCACTGCAGTTTATTTGGCAGCAGCCCAGTGCAGTGTCACACCAAAGATCATTAGGACTGATGGCTCGGGAAAATGGATCCTGTTGTCACTGGGGCTCTGCAGATTGTCTGACAAGCTGTACATTCTACTTCCTGTCAATATGCTCTTTGCCCTGAGTATGTGTTTGTACATAGTGTCTGTGCATTGTGTATACCTGGACTTTGGGGAAATCCATGCAGAGCAGGAAAAGTCTGGGCCATGCACAATACTGTACTGCGCACACCCAACTGGCTGTAAAAGGCTGTCCAGTGGAGATAAAAGTTACTTTTTCTTTTGTGTTTTCATAAATATAAAACATTTCCAGCAGCTATGTAGGAGGGCCTATACTGATTTTCTAGAGACTAGCTTACAGGGGTAGGCAACCTCAGCAATCCAGCTGTTGTGGAACTACAAGTCCCATGAGGCTTTGCGCTATTCTCACTCCCAGAGGCATGAAGGGAACTGTAGTTTCACCATAGCTGGCGTGCCAAGGATGCCAACCCTCAAACTAGCATGCCTACAAATATTGTAGCGACTTCAAACAGCTTTCCAAACAGATGAAGTTAAAGTATTTGTAGATGCAAAACATATTTTTTTAGTTTGAATGGAGTGTGGGAGGGTGATGTGTTTTCATTGGTGGCTGTGTACACGCTGGGGGGTGTTATCCTCTCTATCTCTCCTGGTGACTATTTCCATGGGGACAGAAAGCGATGGCAAATCCCAAATTAATGAGCTGCCAAAGGAACAGAAAGTGAGCAATCTTCCAGTCGTTAAACCTTTTGACTACAAAGAGGGATCCCTTCAACTTGGAGAGATGTTATGTTGTGAATTGTGGATGGATTGTTGGTGTGCAAACCAGTTTCTGAAATATGGTTTAGAGTGGTGAGATGACTTATAGGAAGAACCCGTGGGTGGTGTCAGGATTAAGTAAGATTGGAGCTGGCAGGAATCAGTGCAATAAAATATACACTATATTGCCAAAAGTATTGGGACACCCCTCCAAATCATTGGATTCGGGTGTTCCGTGAAATTTCCTTGCTACTAAATATTCCACGGTCAACTGTTAGTGGTATTATGACAAAGTGGAAGCAACTGGGAACAACAGCAACTCAGCCACGAAGTGGTAGGCCACGTAAAATGACAGAGCGGGGTCAGCGCATGCTGAAGCGCATAGTGGGCAGAAGCCGGCAACTGTCTGCAGAGTCAATAGCTACAAACCCCCAAACTTCGTGTGGCCTTCAGATTGGCACAACAACAGTGCGTAAAGAGCGTCATGGAATGGGTTGCCATCGCCGAGCAGCTGCATCTAAGCCTTACATCACCAAGTGCAATGCAAAGCGTCGGATGCAGTGGTGTAAAGCACGCCGCCACTGGACTCGAGAGAAGTAGAGATGTGTTCTCTGGAGTGATGAATCACGCTTTTCTGTCTGGCAATCCTATGGATGTGCCTGGGTTTGGTGGTTGCCAGGAGAACGGTACTTGCCTGACTGCATTGTGCCAAGTGTATTATGGTGTGGGGTTGTTTTTTAGGGGTTGGGCTTGGCCCCTTAGTTCCAGTGAAAGGAACTCTTAGGGCATCAGCATACCAAGACATTTTGGACAATTTCATGCTCCCAACCTTGTGGGAACAGTTTGGGGATGGCCCCTCCCTGTTCCAACACCAGTGCACAAAGCAAGCTCCATTGAGACATGGATGAGCGAGTTTGGGGTGAAGCAACTTGACTGGTCTGCACAGAGTCCTGACCTCAACCCGATAGAACACCTTTGGGATGAATTAGAGCGGAGGCCTTCTCATCCAACATCAGTCCCTGACCTCACAAATGCGCTTCTGGAAGAATGGTCAAACATTCCCATAGACACACTCCAAAACCTTGTGGACGCCTTCCCAGAAGAGTTGAAGCTGTTATAGCTGCAAAGGTGGGCCAACTCAATATTGAACCCTATGGAATAAGACTGGGATGTCATTAAAGTTCATGTGCGTGTAAAGGCAGGCGTCCCAATACTGTTGGCAATATAGTGTATGCTAATGTTTCAAATATAATAAAGCAGCACAGATTTAATAAGCTAGAACTTTTTTAAAACATATGGAAAGCACATACTGTCTGCCATTTTCGGAAGACCCCTCCTAGTCCACATATCACATGGCTTGCAGGACAGATATAACAATGAGGTCCCCTTCACGCCATGTCATTCCATTGCGGTGTGTTACTGCATACACATTAATGTGCGGTAGTTACGTGTGTTGATCAAGAATGATCTGCCAAAGCACGGCAATGTGGTTGATCTTTAATATTGTGCACCAGAATGCAAGGAACATGTGCTGCAGTGCAGGTCTGTTGGCACCTACTGTACTTGTGCTACGATGCTGTATATTACCATGCACTGAGATAATGCACAGTAAAGTGCAGATAACTGTCAGGCATATATCTGAAGGCATCCTAAAGGCAAACTATACTATATAAATAACTTAATTTAGAAGCTGCCCCCTCCCTGCAGGCTTACAAGTAGACAGTGTTTGCATTGGGGTCTATGAAGAACCCCAACATCCTGATCATGTATCTCTCTATCACCCAGCATTCCTGCCAATACACCTCCTGCAACACTGACTTTGAACCTTTCTGCTTTCCTGCACCCCGACACTGCACCCCAACACCCCCAGACACTGCACCTTTCTGCCAGCCAACACCTCTGCCATTATAAACTCTACCACTGTTTCCTTTATCCTTGCTAACCGCTGTCACTGCTTCTCCCTTTTCACCTCTGCAAAGACTTAGAGAGAGGTGATGAGGCCAAGTCTGTAGTTTCTGGGCTCCCTGTCCACTTGTATTTGACTGAACCCACCTTTTCTTCCTTTGGTGACATCACCTTCTCCCCAATGCAACCTGTAGGTGTAGATCACCTTCCAGAGATGCAAAAGATTCACTTCAACTGCTGGGAGACCTGGGAGAGGACCGACATCCTGGCCAAGAGAAAGACAGAAGTCAAACACTAAGCTGTTATTCTAAACCCACCCACCACCTCCATTAATACAGAACCCTTCCAATGCAGCAGCCATTTTTATAAAGTCTAACATCCAAATGTAATAGTTATTTATTTTACTTTCAAGGTAAGAATTTTATTTAAAAAATAAGACCACTATTTATCACCACTGCCTGCTAAACTATTGAACCTTCTATACCATTATTATTTTAAACATGCAATCTCTATATTAGCCTGGGATTAGTGGGGAAACCAAATTTTCATTCAACTTCCAGTATCCTTCTTTTACAATAAGTATAGGCTCCTGGCATGGTGAATGGTTTGCATTATATTATTAAATATTATAATTTACATCTCTGTTATTTTGGCAGAAATGCAATGTGATATATATGTATGTATATGTATATTATGAGAATAGTGAATTTGGTTAAATAATTAATTTTTATTACAGGGTGTGAGAGAGGAAGGCTATGCAGACCCTGGTTTAGCGGCTCAAGATGCAATGGTAGATAAAATAATTCTTGCCTCCTTTTATATTTGTTGCCAAATCTATTTACAAAACAGAGGGATATAATTAAACAAGTAAAGGAAAGAAGAGTGTCAGAGATATCCGTACTTGAGTTACATAGTTACATAGTATTTGAGGTTGAATAAAGACATTAGTCCATCAAGTCCAACCTATTAGGATCTCATTCTAGGAGTACCCGTACCCCTGTATATTACCCGTACCCCTGTATATTACGGTCCCTTAAGAAATCGTCCAAAAGTTTCTTGAACAATTCCACATTATTTGCTGAAATCACCGCCTGTGATTTGGCGGTTGCCAGGAGAACGGTACTTGCCTGACTGCATTGTGCCAAGTGTAAAGTTTGGTGGAGGGGGGATTATGGTGTGGGGTTGTTTTTCAGTTGTTGTCCTTGGCCCCTTAGTTCCAGTGAAGGGAACTCTTAAGGATTCAGCATACCAAGACATTTTGTACAATTTCATGCTCCCAACTTTGTGGGAACAGTTTGGGGATGACCCCTTCCTGTTCCAATATGACGGCACACCAGTGCACAAAGCAAGGTCCATAAAGACATGGATGAGAAAGTTTGGGGTGAAGAAACTTGACTGGCCTGCATAGAGTCCTGACCTCAACCCGATAGAACACCTTTGGGATGAATTAGAGCGGAGACTGCGAGCCAGGCCTTCTCGTCCAACATCAGTACCTGACCTCACAAATGTGCTTCTAGAGGAATGGTCAAACATTCCCATAGACACACTCCTAAACCTTGTGGACGCTTTCCCAGAAGAGTTATAGCTGCAAAGTGTGGGCCAACTCAATATTGAACCCTACGGACTAATACTGGGATGTCATTAAAGTTCATGTGCGTGTAAAGGCAGGCGTCCCAATACTTTTGGCAATATAGTGTATACTAATAACACATCTTCAGGGTTCCCCCCCATAGGTCTGTCATTGGCTTTATTTTTCTTTGCTGTACACAGCTATGATTCATCTTATCCCCCATTCACACTGGAGCGTGTTTTTGTTATGGCCATTGGGAAGCAGTAACACTTGTGATATAAAATGTTGCCATCTTCCCTTTATCTACTTCCTGGTTTGTTTATTTTTTTGTGTGTGGTGCTATGGTGTCTTGTGCTATTGGAGCTCCTAGTCCCGGAAAAATTCACCCCCTATTTCTTGACAGGCCCTCTGCCACTTGCTACGGTTCTTGTAATAGGCATTACTGGGGTCATAGAGCTTTTTGTAGGCCCTCACAAGGTGGACCAAAGACTCCACATCCAACATGCACACATCTGGATCCTCTGTTTTGTTCATAGGCCTGAGGTTGCTGGGAGGAGACCAGTTGCCAGGCACCAAAACTACTTGTGTGGCGTGTTTTCAGGTACTCTCATTCAAGTCTATGGTTCCAAAAATAGGTGAAAAAAAGCACAAGCCCACAGATGATTGGGTGGTTGGCCCCATGCCAGTGACTGGTTCGGAGGAGCTCAGGTAAGCACCAGGTTTGGTTAGAACCTCAGCTCATTCTTAGTTGGCATGTAATACTGCATAATCTATTGCTTCCTTCCAGGCAGGTAGACTAGTGCATTAACCCATAAAAACCAAGTAAGCACGTATAATAGTTTTGAATGCTTAAATAGATTAAATCCATGGGAGCCCCCCTCCTTACTTGTACAGTTTCCAATTTTCTTTTAATTGAAGCACAGGGGCAGTTCAATAAAGACAAGCATGAATGGATTCTGGAAATGAAGCTGCAGAGAACAGGCATCTTTACAAGGAGAAAGCACCCCAATGGGTTGCCTAATGATTGTATTATTATTATACAGGACTTGCATAGCCCCAACTGTTTGCGCAATGCTTTACAAATTAGGGAAGACATTACAATTACAATACAAATCAAGACAAGATGGTAAGGAGGGCCCTGCCGTGAGAGCATAATAAATCTCTTAGAGTCTAAGAGATCTATTATGGAAAAACCATTTGCATAAGCAATTTGGGGAACCCTTTTGGGCATTGCATTCCAGTTTTCGGAACCCAGCCACACTATGACTTTGGACCATCCCTGCGTTCCAATTATTTGTTAAGTTTGTTAACGTAACTAAACATAGAATTAGGAAGCATAGCTTGCAACTAGAGGAAAGAAGAGAGCTGGTGCTGCCCATTACAACCAATATGATATGTTTTTGCCTAGTGCTCCATTCACACATCCTAAATCGGCCATGGGCGCAATCTATCTGCATCCAGGGCTGGACATCTGTTCTTAACCACATGTAACCGCTGGATGTGCGGATATAAGCTTCGGCATCTTGATTGATTTGTACAGGCTGAGCACCCGCCATTGATTAGACCAACTGGTATCCTGGCTGGAGGTATCCGCAGTATACTGGATGCACCATGGCCATTTTAGGATTAATGAAGCCTAAGTTGTTATTGAAAAATGAAAATCAGCTTGTGGTTGGTTGGTCGGTCGCCGTGGGCAGCAAAGACGTATACCTTTCTCTGTTCCTCATTGCAGTTTCTAAATTTGTTGTATTGGAAACTTGGTTTTGCTGACCTCAAGCATCATATCCAAAAAAGGATATTTTACTGACTAATTTTTCGTCTGTTGATCTACTTTTCAAATGACGAGCTCAATGAGATCTACCAAAAAAAAAACAACTGCATTCAGGGGCGGGAGGGGGTGTGTTGGGGCATTGAAGTCAACGGTACTGCTCGCCCGCAGTGCGATCGCCTGCACCCCGAACGCAGGCACATTAGTGCCTGCGTTACGGTCTAGTGCGATCTGCAAAAATGCTGCAATCACTATTTTTGCTGATTGCACTGGACTGAAACGCAGGCACTAATGTGCCTGCGTTTCGGGTGCGGGCGATCACACTGCGAACCCCTGAACGCAGGGAGCCGGCCGGCTTGCGTTCGGTGCGTTCTAGAGTGTGAACACTCTGGAACGCAGACTTTGTGGTGTGAACCGGCCCTCTCTCTTGGCTGTCTCTTCTCTCTCTCCTCACGCTCTCTCTCCCCGCTCTCTCCCCTGTTTCTATCTGCTGTCTTTTCTCTCTGCTGTCTCTTCTCTCACTTTCTTTGCTTTCTCTTCTCTCACTTGCTCTGCTGTCTTTATTCTCTCTCTCTGCTGTCTCTTCTCTCACTTTCTCTGCTGTCTCTCCCCTATCTGTCTTTTCTTACCTCCACTGCAGCAGCTTTCCAGGTCTCCTTTCGGGCGCCGGTGTTCTATCAAAGTTTGTGACTGCGTTAGAATGTGTGACCGGTGACGTGGTCACACATTTTAACATAATCCCGCCCAGTTTTTTGGTGGTGGAAAGTGTGACCGGTCACGTGGTCACACATTTTAACGTTATCATGCCCATTTTTTTCGGGGATAAAATATGTGACCAGCAAAAGGTGTAGAATTCCAAGCTTTCTCAGCTGTTCCAGGGCATCTCAGATCGGCATCGCAGATGGCATGTGCAGGACAACCGATCTGCTCTGGAACAGCTGATCGGTCCTGAAATCTCACTTCTATCCGACTTTGTGAGTGCGATCTGACACTTCACAAAGTCAGATAGAAGTGACATTGCGGGACCGATCAGCTGTTCCAGGGCAGACCGGTTCTCCTGCACATATCATCTGCGATGCCGATCTGCCATGGAACAGCTGAGAAAGCTTTGCCGTTCACATATTTTAACCCTGAAAAAAACACATTCCAACCCAATCACAATCTTTGATAGAACACCGGCGTCCTCTCCTCCCGCGGTGCTTGTGTGGCCGGGGTTGCACACGGGGAGAGGTGTCCCGCCCCTTCCCGTCTGCGGCGTCTGACACATTCAGCTGGCAGCCGCACGAGGCTGGTAGATCATGATCGACCTAATGGGCACCCCTGATGTACATATTGCATTATAATTTTTAGAAGTTTTAGGGCCTGCGTTAACAATTTTTTGTTCCTTTCAAATGGGTTTTACATTCCCAAACAAGTCTATGGGAATGCAAGACCTGCTTAGAGCAGAACAATTGCAGGTCAGAAGGAGGTCCACTGCAGGTCAGATGCAGCTGTCAATGAATTCTCAATGATCTTAGAAACATCTCAAATTAATGTCAAACCAGTGCCATTGACACAAGCCCAAAGCCTGTTGACACAGATCCTAAGAAACAACAAAAGTTAAAGTGTGTCTCTAGCCAAAACTTTTCTTTTGTTTTACATAAAATAGGGGGTGTTTAGAACCCATATCAGAATTGTTTGTGTCCTGTAGTTGAGATTTCCCTTCACTTCCTGTCAAAACAGAAAGTTAGAGGAAGTCTCTTCAACATAAGCTCTCAGTCAGTTGTCACCGGAAACGTGTCCCAAAGATTTTGCTGACAGCCGAAAATTTTGGATTTTCCATTACTTTCTGTACCAGTGACAGTGGTAACCCTGACAAATACTGTGAATCCCCTCATAGTACACAAACTGCAATAAAAAGCTTAGACAGGTTCTAACCTTTCCATACACTATCCAAAACTAAATAACAAAAGTTTTTGCTAGAGATGCATATTAACCATACAATGTAGCTTGTAAGCAGAGGAAAGAAAAGTGAACATGCTTCCCTTTTATAAATGAACAGGAATCCTCTATATTGAGTGTTCCTGATCATACATAACATGTGGAGATAGTGTGCAAGATCCTTTTTGTCTAAGGCTTTATTCACACATAATCGGGCATGTACGCAATTGATCTGCGTCCAGGGTCGGACATCTGTTCTTAAGCGCAGGTAACCCCTGCATGTGCAGATACATGCTTACTGCCGCAGGCATCACCGGCTCCTATCAGTCTGTCATTGATTTGTACAGACCAAGCGGCTGCGGCTGATCAGACCACCTGGTATCCCGGCCGCAGGTATGCACAGTATACGTGCCACACCATGGCTGATTTAGGACTTGCGAATGAGGCCTAAATTGTGGTAGAAAAACGTAAGCCGGATTGTGGTTGGTTGCTGTGGACAGCAAAGACATATATCCCCTTTCTCTGTTCCTCATTGCAGTTTCTGAATCTGTTCTATTGGAATCTTGACCATAGCTGCCCCTCAGTATCATATCCAATATAACGAAGGCCATGTTGTCGTATTGGGTTCACTCTGATTTCTGTAGAATGTCATCATTGCAATGCTTTCTAGTAAGTTCTGGGCCACAGCATCCCCTGGTCGTGGTTTGTTCTTCTGTATCGTTCAGGAATGTTCTACTCTGCTAGGTGAAGTTGATAACACTGACAATCCCTTAGAGTAAACACTTGCAGTTCTGACATATTTAGCTCTTTATATTAAAGTGGAATTTACATAATAGCACATTAGACTTGTGTTTGGGACCCGTATTGCGGGGTATCATGAAACTTGGTCACCTTCCCCAACTCCCCTTCCTTATATTGCCCCCTCTTTCGCTGAGTGCTTCTCCCTAGATTGTACCGTTATTGTTTGAATTTAGCCATTCACGTGGATCTGTGAATGGGAGGACTTATCCTATCTGCTATTGCCATGGAGGGATTTAGTGCTGATTCACATCAAATGTGTTCGGGCTGTGTTGGCAGTTCTTTTTTACAGCACAGCAGGCCACGACGTGGTATAACCACATTGCACCACCTGTGCCCATAGATTTTAATGAAATGTCACTCGTGACATTTCAATATGGTTCTCACGCCAAAAAGTAAACGGTGCTGTGCACTGGGATCGGTGTCTAAGCGCTGTAATAGCTAAGGCACACCAGTGTGTTGTAGTGCAGCTGCTAGTGTGAACTTATCCTTTCAGATTGAGACAGCACGAGTGTGGTGACATTTAGGCACTTGTTCATTGTTTACTCCCTGCAGCCCCAAAACAGAAGGTCTGTACCTCAGTATAGACATAAGCTTGGAATGTAAACACTGCAGGTGCCTCTGCATTGCACCCCTGATGCACAAATGGCAGTTGCAATGCTCTGCAGGCTTCAATCAAAAATGCCTTTTTTTAAATGTAATTAAAGTGGGTGCATTTCTTACTATGGTCTTAGCCCATGGGGGAATATGGCAGGTTTATTTACCACATAAAGCTCTCTTACCTTGAAGTGTTGGTGTCCTGGAATCCAGGGACACTGTCTTTGTGGAGTTTGTTATCCATATATGTTTATACATCTTCCTCATCCATTCTGTTACTTCTCACAACTAAAACATACTATTAGTGTATAAATAAACACTCTTATTATGGCATAAAATACATTAGATTGTATGCTCCTTAGGGTAGGGTTGTATATGAGTGGTTCTGCAGTGCTTTTCTTATGTATTTACCTTTACTCCCTCTTGGATATTTTGTAATGTTACTACCTGAAGTTAAAGTGGAATAATTGGGATTTTAGGTCAGTAATATTAGGCTTTAATGTTGAGTCTTAGTTACATAAGTTTTTTGCCATTTTTGCTGTGAAACTGCCAAACAAGCTCTGGTACAACCAGCCGTCGAATGGTGTTCACAGGTGGGGTAAAACTGCAGGATCCATATGTGAAAAACTAGTAGAGACTTACCGAAAAACTGTAGTGACCTGGAAAGTTTTTTAAATTGACCCAGTCGGGGGGGAAAAAAAAGTCCAAAAACAGTACATTGTAAAAAAAATATAGTCGGCCAGCTTTTAAAAAGCTTCCCCCAATCAATCTAATTCACATGAATTTACATTCTAGATTAGCATCTTCCCCACTGGGTGCTGTGGCTTCTCCCGGTGATCCCTATTTTCCCTATTATGTCCTGCAATAATTTGGGGTCGAAAGAGGGAACCACAAAGGCCATTGTGTCCCGTCCCCCCTTTCAACCAACCCTCAGGAGTCAGATAGGATTGGCGCCGGGAGCTCTACTGCATAGTGAAGTTTTGCAGTCCCACCGATAAACATGTAAATAAGTGAAAGGGGTGAATACTTATGCTAAGTAAAATAGTGTATACAGTCTGCAAAGTGTAGTGTAATTTTTTGGCAGGCCCTTCAACATTACCTACTCCAGTAGTTGCAAAACCATTTCTACCTTTCTGGTTATACTCTCCTTATATTTAAAGTGCAACTGAAGCCCTCATTTTGGATAGAGTGGAGAAGGACTAGAACACCGGTCATATTACTGCCTATGTCCCCATTAAGGAGATTCACCCTCTTGATTTGTCCCGGTGTCCATTATCAATGAAAGTAAATCCCACATTTCTGGTTGTGATCTGAACAGGAATAGATGGGAAATCTTCCAATGGGGACGCTAGTTCTGGTGACCTGCTGACCAACAGAGATTTCCCTCTCTTTGGATGGATTTCCTCTTACTTCCTATTGTGGCTATCAGACAGGATCTCCTCAATCAGACACAGATGGCAAAAAAATGCTCACCCACCCTTACCCAAAGTAAGAACACAAAATCGCACATTTTTGGTGAGTGCCAAATTAGTTTGCAACACTTGATGCAATTGTCTCCATCAGAGCATTACATATTATACCATGTGTGCAGTAATGGGCCTGTTTGATATCTGGAGATTTCCACACAAAAAAACAAATCTCTTGTATGTAATCTACTGAGAAAACATTTTAGTAGGATGTAAAATAAATGACAGATTCTGTAGTAGATTCACAAACTGACTGCTGAGTTGAGGGATCTGCATTCATTATCACCTCCTTAGCAGTCTAATATGTCATGCATGCATAGCTTGACAGGCTGAATGCGAGAAAATCAATAGATTTGTCCATCTACACTAAACAGCGTGAATATAGGAATCTCCGCTTTTAAACTTGACTTGCTTTGACTTTTGTGGAGCTGGGTGATACCAACCAGGCCGTCCACAAGTCGGATTTCAGCTGCATATGGCCATCTTAAGTGTTGTAAGAGGAGAAGGAACAGCCCAAGCGCATCCTTTTAGGCTTTGGAATAGTAATGTATGTCACCAGAAATTGAACTGGCAGTAAGCAGCAAAAATTAAAACTAATATTTTTGACCCCCAGGAAGTGTTTGCCATAATGTGCTAGTATGCAAAGCATATTAGCACATTATGGCCGACTTACCTTGCAGGTTATCCTATCCAGCGCTGCAGTGTCAGCACTTCTCCTGTGCTGCCGGCACTTCCATGTTCTCCCGTTCTTCTTCTGGGTTTGGCATCTTCAGCCTCTTGATTGGCCGAGCCAGGATGATGTATCTCCAGTGCATATGCAGTTACTTCATTTTGGCACAGGACCTTGCCGAGCTTATGCACTGAACTGCGCATGTGCTGCTCAGTGCACACAAGCCCTGACAGGCAGGGATGCAGCATTTATGATAGAAAAGACATACAGACATACTCTTCTGTCATAAAAACCCTACCTGTTTTTTGTTTTCTCGCTAGGTTTTACTTCTGCTTTAAACTCCTGTTGCAGGGGATGCCTCTGCTTTTGAGCTCTGTGCAGACTTCTGGGAAAAGCGTGTGATGAGCCAATCACACAAGCAGTAATTTATGAAGGGGTAAGGTGGTTCTCTTCACATACAAAACTCCGGACGCAGTAAGATCTTGTTTGTGTAAATGCAGCTAGACTGAATGTACCTAGACGCTGCTAAACACCTAGGTGTACATTCAGCCATAGCAAAGCATTACATGCTCCCAGGTACATTTACGCACCTGGACTTATGTATTTTCATTTTCATGAGGCCTTAGAGAATTATCTCTGGCTGCTAATTCAAATGGAAAGTTAATTGGTAATAACTTTAAAATACACGGTGACTTTTATGCATGTTTCATCACTTTTAGAGGGTTGGTTAAAGCTTGCCACACATTTGTTATGTTGGGAAATAGTTCTTTTTAATGTTTAATGTTATGTCTAGGTTTCAGTCAGTGTATTGGGATAAACCCAGATGACTGTATGAATCACACGTCTTCATCTCGCTGGCCGAGACGTTTAATGATACAGAATCATATGTATTGTAAATTGTAATAGTGAAATATAATGTGAGCCGGTAACAGATATAAATGTGATGTGGTTGCCAAGCAAATGCAATTTGTTAACAGCATTACCTAATACCTTTTTCTTTTGTGTGTGAAGTGATTCATTTAAGGATTTTCTTGGAGGAAACTTAATGATTTAGTCACACATAATAAAAGGGCAAAAAAAACATTAGATACTCTCCTACACAGCAATTGAATAGCTGATTGACTGGGACTGCGTGTACACTGGCCTCCTGTGTAAAGGATGTGATCTCTGAGAATGGACATTGTCTTTGGGTACTAAGATTGTGAGAGCTGTGAACACCCTATCCTGTGGTATATGGAAGGTTCTAGCAATGACTCATGAATCAATCCTTTCTCACACTTGAAATAGCCACGAGCCTTGGACAGGTCCTTGCTACTAAATATTCCACGGTCAGGTGTTAGTGGTATTATAACAAAGTGGAAGCAACTGGGAACAACAGCAACTCAGCCACGAAGTGGTAGGCCACGTAAAATGACAGAGCGGGGTCAGCGCATGCTGAAGTACGCAGAAGTCGCCAACTGTCAGCAGAGCCAATAGCTACAGACCTCCAAACCTCGTGTGGCCTTCAGATTGGCACAACAACAGTGCGTAGACAGCTTCATGGAATGGGTTTCCATGACCGAGCAGCTGCATCCAAGCCTTACATCACCAAGTGCAATGCAAAGCGTCGGATGCAGTGGTGTAAAGCACGCCGCCTCCGGACTCTAGAGAAGTGGAGACATGTTCTCTGGAGTGACGAATCACGCTTCTCTGTCTGGCAATCCGATGGACCTGTCTGTGTTTGGCGGTTGCCAGGAGAACGGTACTTGCCTGACTGCATTGTGCCAAGTGTAAAGTTTGGTGGAGGGGGGATTATGGTGTGGGGTTGTTTTTCAGGGGTTGTCCTTGGCCCCTTAGTTCCAGTGGGAACTCGGCACGCTAAAATTTTTCAAGCCCTGTGTATCCACCTAAAAACTGAACTTTTACTATCCTAATCCCCTCACATCTATGAACTTTTGTATCACTCGTCTCTCTCTTTTAGATTGTCTTGAATTATATTGTTATTGTACTGTCTCTCTTTATATTGTAAAGCATTGAGTAAACTGTTGGCGCTATATAAATCCTGTATAATAAAAATGAAAATTTCATTTCTAAAGTCTATTTCAAATGACAACCTTTCAAATTTTGGTTAGACTTCCCATTCAGAAGTCCCATTCAGGAGATTTCCCTCAACCTTTTCTCTTGGATGCAAAACAGGAAATCGCTCCAAAAAGCGGGGAAATGCCCTCTTAGATAGTTGTTACTGGAACAGGTGTCCCCATTGAAATTTGAAAGATGTATCCATCCTGAGCACAAACCTCTCGCCTTCAAACTTCCAGGGTGCACAGCCAACGGTGGTGCTGCTAGAGACTCATCATGAACAAGACCATCACCCCATGTAAGATATACCTCTATTTCGCAAATAGAATGTTAGAAGAGCACATAGGTCTTCTTTGTGAAGGCATGACCTCAAATCCTACAGCAATGAATACTTTTTGTAGTAAAATACCTAAATCTTACATGGAGTGCTGGCATTTCCTCATGCCCATTGGAATAATTAACTTAAAAGAGAACTATGGGCTAAGTGTTTTTCCCCATAGTTCTCTTTAGGGCCACGAGAGGACATATACTAGCGTCCTCATGTGACCCAAAGCTCAGTATATCTCGGGCAATAGTACAGCAGCCGGGACGGAACCCGACAATACTGTCTGGATCCAACCAGCTGCGTGAGTGACAGTGGGCTCTGCCTATCTAGAGGCAGAGCCAGCTGTGCCCTCCCCCTCCGTTCCTCCATTCAACGCTAGAGGATCGGAAAGGGAAGGGGGATTCTCTGCGGGGAGCCATGACTGACAGTATCCGCTCTCTGCGGGGAGATGATTGGAAAGTGAGCGTGCGACAGTATGTGTTCGCTTACTTCCCAATCAGTAGCGCCGACCTGTGACTGCTTCTTTGTCACACGTCGGGTCTAACTATGAGGATGTTCTCCTTTAACTCACTTTCACATGCATTTTGGATGCATGCATTTGTACTTGGAAAGAGTTTCTATTAGATACAATTACATGCCCGAGCCACGTAGAAATGATGTCTTACTCATCTACACAAAGTGCAGCAGCACCATGCAGTGAGCGTTCCCTGAATTTTTATGGCTTTACTGGCACAAAAATATACCCAAAGCATTTTTAGCAGTGTTAAAGGCAAAGGCATAAAAAAACGCACAGGAACCACAGTGGTATGTGCGTACCATAACATCTCAATGGAAACATTATTTTCCACAGAATGGTGTTTGTTGTTATAGAAAGGTTCAGGCATACACATCCAGAGCCTTTCCTGTGGAGGTAAATACGCTCATGCTGTGCCAGCACTCTCACACAGTTGAGGACCTTGTTTTGGGAAAAGGGAAAATTCTCCGGGGTTGTGAACATTAAATATCCCATCAACATGTTTCCAACAAACTGTGTTTTGGAAAGTGATTTATAGTGGACAAAACAGAAACTTGCTTAGAATATCAGTGTAACTAATGCAGCATGTTTTATTACATGAACACTAGCCTAACCTAACCAGCAGAATGTATGTTGAAGTGCATGTAAACAATGAACTTCTCTTATTTGTTCCCATTTGGTCTCAGAAATATACAGTTCAAAGTGTTTTGTTTGACCTGTTTAATAAGTGCAAAAATACCTGTTGATTTCACCAGAAATCTTGTTAGCTGATAACTTCCTGTGCTCTGTGCCTGTGTACATGGAGGGGTTATGGAGAAGAGAAGAAATATGTGTACTTTTTAATGCATCAGAAACTACGTAGGCAGGGCTGACACAATAAGCTTGAAAATTCAGAGCCAAAAATAAATTGGGTGCAGGCAGCAGAGCAGCACGGAGCTACCCTGTTTCTGCTTCCCATGGTGTGTGTCTGTCCGGACACTCATGCCATCTCCTCCCTTCTACTCGGCCAGACAGAGGGAGGGAGGAGGCAGCTTCTCCCAGCTCAGTCTCCCTCTGTTCAGTATCTGTAAAGACACATATCAAAGGGAGTCAGACCACGCGGAGATCCGTGACATGTAGCGCAGATATTAGCTTATATAGCACAGGAATCACAATTTACATTTTTCCAGTTTTTGGCGCAAATGTACAAATCTTTTTCAACATAGGCGTACTATGTTGTTTATTTGCCGCATGTTGGTGCCCCCTATGCGATAGAAATAAAGTTGAAGTGACATTAAACCCTAAGATTTTTTAACATAAAACAATATTGTAATGTAATGATCTCAAGGATGACCTATTCATGACCTATTTCAAACAATTCATCCCCACGCAGCTCCCTCCTCATGTATCACTTCCCCCTCCCTTTTAGATTGTAAGCCCTCAGGGGCAGGGCCCTCCTTACCATCTTGTCTTGAATTGTATTGTGATTGTAATGTCTGCCCTATATTGTAAAGCGCTGCACAAACTGTTGGCGCTATATAAATCCTGTATAATAATAATTGTGCCTTACTGTAATCCATGGTTGTTTCCCTTCTCTTTGATGCTCTTCCTTTTAAATCATGTCTTCTCATGCTTGGGGAGAACTTCCCTTTGCAGCTGACTGCCTCTTCCTGTAGTGCTGGCTCAGGTTGCAAACCTTTACACAGACACCATGTAGCCATTCCAGAGACAAGGCAGTCTGCTGCAAAACAGAAGTTCTGCCCAGCATGAGAACAGATAAGGATTTAAAAGGAAGAGCAGCAAAGAGAAGGGAAACAACCATGGATTACAGTAAAGCACACATTACAGTATTGTTTTATGTTAAAAAACCTGAGGGTTTAATGTCACTTTAACAAAAAAAAGTGAAAAAATAAACTTAAATTAAATAAATTAAAAACACAAACAAATGTCTGCCACCTCGCATACATGCACATGTTGCATTGCAAAAGCGATGATTGCTGTCAGCTACATCCGACAGCATTTTTAACGACCAGTGCCACTGAGAGTGGGCAAAGCCTGATGGGGAATTTCAGAGAACTGAGTTCCCAATCAGGTCTGCCGTCCTGCAGACTGACAGCATGCAGCGGTGATATAGCCAATAGCAGGCTGGCTATGGCATCTGCCCACTGCCTGCTGTCAGTCTGCAGCAGAGCTGACCTGATGGGGACCTCTGTTCTCTGAATTCCCCATTAGACTCCACCCACACACAGTAGAAGCCATCTACCACTGCACCTGCCTGTGTGACAGGTGCAGTGGCTGGGTGGGAGCTCAGTAATGCTGAACCTGTGATTTTAAATCAGAGCTCCACTAGGGTTGCCACCTTTTCTTCAAGCGAAACCCGAACACTCCAGCAACGCACGATCATTTTTGTCGGAGAATGAGTCGTGGCTTGTTCAAAGGTAAAAAGTGCAGCCCATTCATATGTAAATATCACAGTTGGAACTATTTTCAGTGGGGGGCCAGTAGCCCCTATCCTAATTTTGGTTGCCCCTGTCTGCCTGACATCTTGTGTCCGGGTTTCTGCTGCCATGAAACCCGAATACAGCATTCAAAACCCGAACTGTCCGTGTGAATCCTGGACAGGTGGCAACCCAAAGCTCCACTGAGGACTCGTTGCACCTCTCCACCTCAAATGATGCTGGTTGCGCCAAATTCATGCACCTGTTACATCAGGTACATGAATCTGGAGCAAGCACCAACATTTGTCACTTGGATGCACTACAGAATTCTAAAAGGTGTCACAGACTCTCTTCATGAGCTCTAATGACTGTGTTTTAACAGCAATGGAAAGCCATTCAACCCCCCTAAGACGCTGTAATACATTGTAGGAGCTGCGGCTACGGCACTGTATTACAGAATCCTCTTGGCCCTACCAGGGATCATATATATTTATTGTGCCAAGCTGGCCCAATGTAAGGATATATATAAATATTTGTAAAGCTTGTGTTCTGCTATAAGGCATACACATGAATGCCCGTTATGTTGTGTGTTAATGTGTGTTGCATTAAGGCAGCCCATTTACAGTGCACCACTGCGCATGTCATGTACCTTGTGAGGTGCTGCCCTGCTGCATAGTTTATTGGGGTGCCATTTACAGTACTTGGCGCCACAGAGCAGTGACAAAGGCACGCTTCTGTGCATTGCAGTAAGGCAAGGTAAAATGCTGTATCGTAATGCATAGGTGTGAATGGGTTCAAAGTGAACGCATGCTTACTTTAATTACTAACATTTACTTTACACACTGAACATACTAATCAAATAAGTCAACAAATTGTATAAGTCAGTAACTGAACAGCCTGCAATCTGCCATACTTTGGAGGACAGGAAACAGAGGCAAATATTTCCCTGTGTTTATTTAGCTTAATAGTAACCACAAAGTATTTTGTGTGTTTAAAATGATTACACAACATAGATCAGTGAAATGATAAAAACAAATATTATATATTTTTGTTCTTGATACCTGATATAGAGAATGTATAAACACAGAGAAACTAATTGCAAAAGTTATCGAAAAGAGTCAAATTCTGCATGAGTTTAGATGAGCCCAGCCTATGCCCCTGACACATGTGACCCTAACCAGCCAGCTGTGACTTCTCCCTGCACAGCCCAAGGGATCAGGAGATGTCATCCTTTATATAGGGCCCCATTCACATCTTTAAAAAGGGCCTATCATATGAGTCCCACAAATTCCTCCAGCTGACTCATGCGATCTGCTGCAGGTGGGTGACGCTGTAAAGTACAATGACAGCTACCACTACCTGCAGTAGTTGCAGGCCATTTGCATGCAATCGCGCATGCTGTGATTACCTGCGGTCGATTTGTTCCTGACCGCAAACAGTTTGCATTTAGGCGTGGCCGTCCACAGGTAAATGCAAATGGCATTACATTAATTGGTCATTTTTGCTTGGTTGCTTTTTGCTCAGTCTTTTACACTACTGGGGCCCCTTGTCTGCATTGTCATGTTTATGCAAAAGGTGTGCAAAAGGTCAACACCCAATAAGGCTCTGGACTGCATAGTAACTGTTCTACTATTGGTTATATGTAGTGTTTGCAACACATACTGGATCCTGATATTTACTCCAGGCAACCGCTAATAATATGAATGACCAAAAATCCAATTCCTCGCAACCATGATCACAGAGGAGGGGAAAGATAGTGGTTATGTGACCACTTGGAAGCTCAGCTAAATAAGGTAATTTCAAAACCTTTCTTAGCACATTACATTCACATACATTTACAGGGTTATTCACAAAAGGGTGACGAGATTGGAGAAGGCAGGAGAAGTGAACAATCTAGGACAACATAGCTGAACTGGAAAGAGAGCTGAATTGGAGAATTTTTCAAATTCAGCGATTTTGGCCTAGACTGTTCACTTCTCCTGCCTTCTTCAAACTCTTCACCTTTTTGTGAATAACCCTGTTAGTGTGCATTAGACTTGACATGTTCTTTAATTCTTGTTAATCTGTCACACTGATTTTTACTGACAAAGCTCAGTATGCCTTAAAAGAAACCTATCAGAGGAAAACAGAGAACAGCATTGCCGAGCTTTTCTTGCTATTTCCTTGCAGGGTCCCTTTCTCAAGGCAACATAAAGTGACCTTATGTTGCCTTAGGAAATAGACCCTGCAAGGTCCTCGAAACATTGCTTTATATGTCTGTGAAGCTATTGTTCACCAGAAATTTGTGAGACGTAGTTACTTGTTTGGAGTGCTGAGGACTTTGTATCCCAGGAACTGATGTAGACATGGTCTGGCCACCTGCCTGTCATTGATAGGGATCTGGAGCAATGCAGGAGCATGGAATGAAAGCTAGAGGAGCCATGTGAAGGGCAGAGGGGAAGGGGCGAATGCCAGGCAGTCAGGCATGAAGATGGAAGGTAGGCAAAGATGCCAGTGTGGTTATATTGGACCTTCCAGGAAACAGAGGACTTTGTGTTTGGAATATCCTACAGCACTTTATGAAATAAGATTTGTGTTCCCAGGAAGTTTTCAGGACAAGATAACTTAGTAGAGGATGATAAGAAGCATTGGGAAGGTATGTACACATTGGGAGGCATTTTCACTGGCTGGACTGTACTTATAAGTATCTTTTAGGATTCTTTGAACCTGTCTAGTAACTTCCTGAGTCTCCGGCAAGTAAATGACTGTGATTGTTTATGCAAACAGTACTTCCTGTTTGGAATTGTTCTTTTTTTTTTAAACATGAGATAACAATGTTTGCTTTCAGAGATTTCAGGGATGGATGGGCCAAAAATATCAACACTAGTATATGAAGCTAATTGTTGCAAAGTCTGAGGAAGAAGGTACATTTCTATAAACAGACTATTTACCACTTAGCTTTAAAGCGTATGTAAGAGCAAAATTATATTTGAAAAAAATATGCAGAACATCCCTGCAATGCATGCATCTCATTTTCCAAGAACATAAAATTACAGAAAATACCTGTTGGTCTGCCAGAAATGCACTCAGCTGCTTTCTCTTGTGTGCCGACACCATGCAGCATTTTCTGGACTGAAATAGCAAGACATTATGTTAGCTCTGTCTAGGTGCCATTTGCTGAAATACAGAATCCCCCCTCTTCTCATCTTCACAAAATAGGATTCATTGTTTTTTAGTCCAAGATAAAAAAATGGGAGGGCTGAATAGACTCCTTGAGATCACAAAGTAAAGAGGACACATGACAGTTCTGAATTTCAGGCAGGATCAACAGATAATATTTAACAGATATAATAAAACACTTGGTATTTCTTTTACAGGCCAAAAAGAGGAAAATAAGAGACGTGCACTGTAAGGGATTACATACTTTAACATACACTCTGCCGGTATTATGTTATCTTGGGCTGGTGTCTATGTAATAAAACATGCTGCATGCAGATGAAACAAATATACATTGCCAATAAAAGTATTTGTTTATGTTTTTGGCCAAGCACTTACAGTCATCAGTCAACAGTTGGCTCCAATGCTTTCAGCACTGTTTCCCTGAACTTCCTGTCCAGTACCAGATCACAAGGGACAGCAAAGTACTCAGGAGCTGTCCATCTACTGGCTTGGAGAAGGGAGGAAGGAGGAGGAGGAGCAGGGGGGGATGCAAGAGAATTGCCTTACTGTGCCTATGTGTATGCAGAGATACACACACATCTTACTAGCACACACAATGGTGGCTGCATAGGACTCTACAAGGAAACGGGGCCATCCTAAAACAGGATATCAGGGCCAGTGATCAGGGGACCGGCTGATTCTGCAGGAAACGAAAACATTTCAATTTCAAAGAACATCATCCATTGCAAGTGATTTCATCAGCATTTTAAATAGTTTCAACACATTTTGACTTCATCAAAAAAGTATATGTTTTGCCATAGTAATAGATGAACATGAAAAGGAGAAGTTGACTCATTACTCTGACCAGCTCACTTCTTGTACTCCTTTTTGAGGTCCACTGTGCGGAACAGAAAATTCTTTGGATATTACACATTTTAATAATTTATTCAAACAGGATAGATTGAACTTTAGTAGTTCATAGGCCACAAATGGAAAAAGGAAAGGGACATTCTAGACTTTTAAGAATGCTGACCAGGCCTGAGTGATGGTATGCAAAAATGGCCAATATATTTGTAGACAGGTAGGCCTAAATGTACCGTTATCAAAACTGTTCATTGATCATATGTAGGGTTTACCTAATCTATAACTGCAGTACACTTTATGCAAAGGGATTAGTGTCCCTTTATGCAAAGTCTGTCCATTTATTGAGGCCCCCGCTCCCATGCCAATTTCTGTGCTAAAATTAAAAAGAGAAAAAAGAAATGTGAGCAAAAAAAGTTAATTAACATACTCGCCTTACCTTGCAGTACCCAGATCAGGAGTATTGAGTAGCCCAAATCCCACATGAAGGTGCTCTTGCACTGTGTTATAGTGCTGTAAGATATGAGCTACTTAGCATTACCACTTAGAATGACACTTCTGGTCCCTGGGTGGCTATTCTCAATCTTCTACTGTATTTTAGGAGTAAGCCATGGTTTCCAACCAGGCTGGACTACAAATATGTCTTCCTTTGTTAACCTCCATTACATGGGAGAATATGAACATTAGTAGTTTACAAAGAAAGATAACGTTCAATGTGCTCACAGGCCTAAAGGAATTGAAAAGCACTTTATTTTTGATCAGCAGGTAATTTCTGTTTTCTCTTAATAAAATAAAACATATATGGCCACCACAGGAATGGTAAGATGCAATATATGTCATTTTTGTTCTTAAGTTTGGTAACCCTTTAAAAAGTCTAAAGTCAAGTTTAAAGGCTAAGCTTACCTTTCAGACCAGGTTTCATGTTATACCCATAATCAGTGTGTAACATTAAACATAGTCAGATCACAATAGTTTGACAGGATCTGAGAATGGAGAAACGAGTTGCATCCGCCACCATGAAATGTGTAGTGAGTCACCTGCATTCCATACAGCGTTGTGACCTTCAAAAGGTGGCGCTTGAAGTGATGACATGGATGGCGCCATGTGGAACTTGAAGGTGAGACAAATAATCAGCAGCACACATGTAATGTATTCTCAAGCCTTCTAAGATTTATTGATACATCGTCACATATCTTCGTAAATGCCAATGTTTCGGACCCATGGCCTCTATGTTGCCCTGAAGTAGGGACCCTGCGTGGCCCCAAAACATTGGCAATTATGATGACGTGACGCTGTATCAATAAATCTAAGAAAGGCTTGAGAATACATTACATGTGTGCTGGTGATTATCTGTCTCTGGCATCAGCCACCATGGCAGGAGGACTGGTCGTTTTCAGTGATTCCACTGAACACGACTAGTCCTGAACAAGTATGGTGACATCACCGCACTGGTAGTTCATTCATTCTTCCTTCCGTCCCTGTTACTGAATGTCCGTACCAAGGTGTGGACATGGATTGGAGGAAGAGTCTGCAGCAGCCAGAGCATTACATCCACGATCTACTGTGCAATTTATTATTTTTTTATAAAAGGTGGAATTTCCCTTTGAATTAGCAATACTGCTAAACTGGTGGCTTTCGGTAGCTCTTCTTTAAATGTAATTTCAGTCAACAATTGCTGTTCTCTTATATTACCTGCTTTGTGTAATGCTGCCATCAGACACTGCTAATAGACAAAGATAGCATTTACACTGTCATTCGAATTCTTAAGAATGTTTACTGCTGGCTCAGAAAGCAAGTGTGAGATTTCTAAAAATACTGTGCAGAATATTAGTGCATCTCTTGGATCTTCCTTTAACCTTATTGCTTGACCATGAGGACATTTTCACAAGTGTCTGACATATCCCGGACCTCCCCCCACAGGATGTGTTAGCTCAGAACTTGACGATTTGCTAACTCCAAGTTACACTTTCCCTTGTCTTTGCCATGTCTCCCTGTACAGAGTTTATGGTGATGTCATCGGAGTTCTTGTCATGCCGTCTAGAGCAGCACGACCGTCACATTGTTAACTTTCATTAGCTTTACTAAGATTTGGAACGGAAAAAGTTGCCCCCACGAATTAGATGAATACCAAACCGATTACATTGCTGCATAGCACTAGTGACGTTTCTTGTCTACATTGTGTGCTGTGTCTTGTCTCCTGGAAATGAGACTAACCTGAGATACTTAGAGAGAATATATAGTTGTTTCAATGGACTTTTAGCTACACATATAAAAGAGGTCAGTTTGATGTGAATAATGGTATCAGTGTGTGATCATTCGTTTAGCCCCTTGTTTCTATGTATGATACATAGGTTTATATAGGGCCAGATTTATAATTTCTGCTTCTCTAGGTTAAGTTGTGTATCACTCGGCTGTAGATCCTCAAATCATCTCTGAATTGGTGCTGACACTCGATCCAGTGCGTTCCGGCCAGAATCAGACCGGAACGCACTGTGGCTGGTATAAACTAGCCCTTAATTGGTGCTGACACTGTCCTTCCTTCTGAAGGGTTGCTTATTTTGTTCCACATGGTCCCTGTGTGTGTTGTAAAGTAGGCCACCACCCCAAGCTCGCTCCTGTGATGGACTACAATCACAATAAAAATTAGCTAACTAAACATGAGATTGTAGTCCATCACAGGAGTGAGCTAGGAGTGGACGAAAATCACATCCAGTGTTAGAATTTTCTTTTGTTTAGATAAAAAACAAGAAAAAAAATTCCATCCTGCTTCTTTAATTTTCCTCATCACCACAGTTAAAAACGAATAATGATTAGACCCGCACTAACTATTAGAAAACAGAACGAGCGTTCTGAAAAGGAAACCTTGGAACAAAATTCTATTTGTGCATGACCAGCTTTAGTATGACACTAATATCTAAGTAAGTTTAGTGAGGCTGAATCAAATATAAAGCTGTCTCCAGTAAATAATCTGCACATCTCTACATTTGAGAAAATGTATAGTGTCTTATTATTTTATTAAATCAAGCCTGAGAAATATTTTTAAATTATTTAATTTTCAGTTAGATAAATATGAAATATAGTATATATTTCTAGGCATGTACATTAGGAAGCTGCATAGGTGACATACTTGCCCCCTTTGCCATTTTGTGTCATAGCTAATCTCCCTGTGGTTTATGAGCTCTCACAGACCATTTATCAAACAGTATGCTGGCCAAGAGTGACTTTTATATCTAAAGAATGATCAAACTCTCAGACAGGGTAAGATACATAGGGTAGAGATGACTAACAGGGTTAGTTTAAAATTTACAGATGAAGGTAAAAATGTATCTCTCATGTGTTTTCTTACCAACATTTTATTTAAAAACAAGTGTTTATGGCACTTGTCATTGTATGTCATGGCACTGGACCATGCTTGACTGATTCAGAAAGTCAACAGTAGACATAGGCAGTGGTCAGTGGTAAAATGAAACATGCCTTCAAGCATTTAGAGGAGCCTGTAAAACAAGACTTGATTTTATCATATAGGAAGTGACATTGTAGACGTCAATCAGGGACTGTAAGAACACATGAAGAACATCTTTAATATCCCCTCCGTTTAGAATTCAGGAAATAGTTGTGTTGACCAAACAAAGATACTGAAAAAAGTGTCATCTCTTTAGAATGTTCTAAACAGCATTCTGGTGATTAACCGGACTCCAGCAGCAGTTCTGTTCCAGCACACTTCCTCTGCTGCTCTGTTCCAGTAACACAGTTGGCAGTGAAGTCACCGGCAACCTTGTAGGTTAGCATTCAGTATGAGAACAGGAGAGTCTCTGGCTTCATTTTAATTACTCAGGATTTGATATATGTCCATAGAACCTTAGAATAGTTGCTAAAATTATAAGACTATTTTTCCATACAAAGGAGTATGCCAAAGGTGATGCTATAGTTGTAAGTGGAGCCTGGTTACTTGAGTCAACCCTTGGCTTCTTATGTCTTGGATTTTGCAGTGGCGAAATTGCCCTGTTATCATTTCCAGCTCTTTTCCTGTCCATCTGGAAAGGTGGTTCCTACCAAACTTTGGTGTTGTAGCCCCTCCAATTTAAATATGAATACGTTTAGGGAGCCAGAACCTCCCATAATGGCCTCGGCAGCTTTGCAGACCCAGGATCTCAACATCAGAGATCTCCGCAGTGGAGTCTCTAGATAGTATAAGAAATTGTAAAGAGGTTTAACTCCTGGCATCTGTCAAAAACGGAAATATCAGTTTTGGAGGTAACTGGGTGGATCAAGATGACAGCCAGATGGCTAGTATTTTCAGGAGGAAATCAGCAGTGCCCTATATTTCTTTCAGTACAGGTTTCCAATGAAGAGACTCTTTTTAGGGAAAACGCTGCTTCAGGTAATGCACATAAATGGAAAAGACACCAAAGGCCTGCAGTTATGAATGAATGCTGATCCATTCTGACAAGCAAAGTTCGAACACTTCTGAATCATGTCAGTCTTAACTACTAGCTTGCCTCACCACATACTGCTATTGGTCAATCATTCTGATGGGCTCACTGACCAATAGGAATACACAGGTGACAGGAAGGAGCAATGAAGCTTCAGTATTATCAGGAAAAACAGGACTGTCTGGTATTCGGATGTAACTGCAGGTTCCTGACGGCTTCTACAAGTACACTATGTGTAGCTCTAGGTGTCTGCACTTTGTTCATACAGCAGTTTTTTCCCCTGATAGAGTCAAAATTGATTTTTTTTCTAAATTTGCAAAAAGTGTTCTTTCAATGATTTGGAATATATGGAGTACTTGATGCTTGTTCTAAAAATTACGCTGGTTGTATCTCCTGAATGGCTTCTCATTAGTCATTTATTCCTTACCTTCTAGTCCTCCAGTGCCCAACATGCACCAACCTCAGGATATCTCCAGGACAGTAAAAGACAATATTAATTAAACTAGCTCCTATTGGATTTGTTTTATTCCTTTCACACTTCCTTTCATTTTCTGTGCTGTCCATTCTCTTTTTTCAGCCCTTTTATAATGAATCTTGCTGAGAGGAATATCAAATGTGGTGCCAGTACTTTTTAAAGGGGGCTGTAGGGAGTGCTGACTTGTAAAAAGGAAATGTAATGGTAGAGATATCTTGTTGTGCCTTGTAATGTGTACCTACAGTAGGTTTTGACATTTTCTGGCAGCATGTACAACTACGATGTAGCATGTCTGCAGCCTTTGACCGTCTCCTGTGAGGTGCCCACAGACTCTGATCATCTACTGTACTATGTCTTGTCTCTGACCATTATCCCTAGCATTGTATATACTGTGCAGCCCTTTGATAATGTTAGAAGCTGCACTTGAGCCACCCTATATCAAGTAAGTTGACCCTTTCTGATCTAGCCCATGGAAATGCCCAAACACAGCATCACTGAAGATTGATGAACTGCGCCCATTCCATGGAAAACATCCCCTTTACTGCTCCCTACCGCTTCTCCAATCCTGATTCTTCTTTTGACCCTTTGTGTTCCACACACGTGACACACACTCAGATTTCTAACAACCAGCTCTGTGGGCCGACCCCACCATACACAGGTAGGTGACTTTCCATTCACAGCATTGAGTGGCAGCTCTATTAAGCCCCACCACTCACTTTCCTTATGGTCCTTTCTCAAAGCCCTGGTTCCCTCATAGGGTGTGCAGGACCAGTCTGAGAACTAAGCACTCAAAAACACTGCATACTTGGTCAGTTGCTGTATACTCAACAATATTGCAGGAATATGCACCTTTTTGTAAATTTTAATAAAAACTTATTGAAACAGAAAATGTAACTGGCTGAACAAAAGGGGTGCTTTCCTCCAGGGGTGTCCAGGAGCTTTGCTACATGAAGGCAAAGTGACTTATTGTCCCAGTGTTCTAAATTCAGCACTGAGTGGGAGCTATATTTTGCTTAGTAACGGTTGTGCTATTTGAAAGCACAGCCCACAAAGAAACTCCAGTGTTATCTTGCTGGCCGGCAGGATATGTGCGTAATTGCAGACAGGAAACCCCAAAGCTGAGACTACTGCAAAGCCATCTGATGCTTAGCAGACAGAGTGGAAATTACTTAGAGGTTATGGTTTAGACGTTTCCTTTACAGTGAATGGATGTTAAAGAAAAACGTAGCCACAGTTTTGAGTCCAATGGATATGCTGCTAAACCTTATTTCCCAACATGTTTTGGTTGCAGCATGATCTAGCTGTCTTTTAAAAGAAAGCATTAGTATTTATGCTCATACTTTTATACCTGGACAGGTTGTGGTCTCCTTGAGTAAGTAAATTTACATAGTAAATCAGCTCACCAGTTTTTTAGATTGCACCTAGCTTTACTCAGCGGGAGTGCACTGTCTGCGTGCTCCCTCAAGCAAACAGTAGTCTAAAAAGTTTAATCGCGGCATCCCAGATATAGTTCTTAATACATGCAATTGATTTCATCTATTAAAAGCAGGTTACAGTATAAATCCAGTGTTAAAATCACAGGTTACAATGTTAGAACCATGATGTGTTTTAACCCCTTCTGTGTCCTGTTCACCAAGAACTATGTCAGGGTACCTTGGTAGACACCGAGCTGATGAGAGGGGTTCTCTTGCACTGCTTATCCAACACCCCTGGAAGTGGTGACAGGGAGTCTGAGAATGCAGATTGGCCTCACTGCCAGTATTGCAAACCAAACTATATCTGAGCAGCAATCGAGTGTGTGGGCCATATCACTGTACACTGCAGAGCCAGGACCTAACACCGGTGTACCAGAATAGGAGACATAACAGCTAGGCAATTTGGTACCAAATCAGAAGATAGAAGCAGGGCCACAGGCTGAGGTTGGTAACAGCTGGCAGCAGTGTGCCAAATCAGGAGACAAAAGTAGAGTCGGGGGCAGAAGCCGAGGTCGGAAACATCCAGGCAGTGAAGTACAAGGCAGAAGTCAGAATCTAGTAGGTAAGCTGAGGCCACAATGGACAGGCAGATATTAAAAGGCAGGTCAGAAGTCAAGCTGGGTCATATATGGATATGCAGAATAAGCAGGTCAGGCCACAGGTAATCAGCAACTAACTGAAGACCACTCAGCAATCTGTCCATGTCAGACCCCCATGTATATAAGCCATTTGGCCCTGAGCGTGCATGCTAACGTGCCCTATGCACATGGCCATGAGTATGCACACATGATCGAGCCTGTATCTGGGATATGCTGATCAGACTTTTTGAACTTGAGTAATGGGGCACATGTTTATCCACTTTCCATCCAGATCTGAAATTGATCTCTTTTGTGTCGGTGCCAGCAGATGACCCCCAAGTGGATGTTGTCAGGGATAACTAGCCCTTAGACATTTGAAAATTGTACTCATGGACACAGTTTCTATCTGATAAGATGGTGCAGGTAGTGCCATCTTTCCTCTCTGCCTCCTCATCTACCTCCTTTCTTAATTATTTAAACTCGAAAGCACTGCCAACCCAATTCTGTGGGGCCCTGAGCGTTGTATGAATATTGCTGGCCATGCACAGATCTTTTGTTGGGTGTGACAAGAATGAAAGGAACACAAAACCTGCCCATTCTTATTGTGATCACCAAAGCCACAAGTTAAAGGAGAACTATGAGATGAGGTGATTTCCACTCACCTCATAGTTCTAGCCGACCTGTGACAATGAGACTGTCACAGGTCGGCTCAGTATATCGGGAGGTGAGCGAACACATACCAGGTTCGCTCACCTCTCGATCCTGTCACGGCTCTCTGCCGTGACAGGGGGAGGGGCTGGATTCCCCTCTCCCCGCTCCGATCTGCCAGCGCTGACTGGCGGAACGGACGGGGGAGGGGGCGGGTACAGCTGGTTCTGCCTCTAGATAGGCAGAGTCAGCTGTCACTCACGCAGCTGGGCGGATCCCGTCATCTACGTCGGGATCCGCTCCGGCTGCGGCGTCTCAGTATACCGCGAGCTTTAGCTCGCGGTATACTGAGCTTAGGGTAACGCGAGGACGCTAGTTTGTGTCCTCCCGTTACTCTAAGGAGAACTATGGGGAAAAACACTGACCCCCATAGTTCTCCTTTAAGTCTTATCAATGATTTATTACCTTATCAGTATTTAGCACTTTCTTTATTACCCTACTGTCACCAGGCACATGTAGGCTCCATTCACACATAGCGGCAGCGTTTTCCATGGAAAACCACGCGGAACGAAACCTGCCACAAAAGTCTGAACAATACACATTGCAATGCATTGTTTTTTTTATGTTTAGAGCGGTTCCGCGCATATTCACACGGCCGAATAAGCGCAGAAAACCGATCATGTGTGAATGGAACCTCAGACTTTCAGGTTCCATGTAGAGCTGCAGCTAACGATTATTTTCAAAATCGATTAGTTAGCCGATTATTAAGTTCGATTAATCGGTTAATCGGATAAACAATAAAATAAAGTTTAAAAAATGGCTCCAGTGATAGGACTACTAGTTTGTATTGAGGTTGTAGTCCATCACAGGAGCAAGCTTGGAGCGGTGGAAGTAAAAAAGAAAAAAGATAGTGTGGTGTGCAATATAGTGAAATGGAAAGTGTAAAATTATACAGCAATGAATGCAGAATTGCATGGGCTATAGAGGACTACAAAACCCAGCAAAAGCACATTATACAGCGCAATGCAGAATACCGCCAGCTATAGAGGAATACAACAAATACCACTCCATGTGTCACTTATCCCGTAGAACTAAGAATATGTGGCGCTCAGGTAACACAAGACAGTGCATCTAAGAAACTGAGTGAAGTGGGATGAGTCAGATACTAGTATTGGTAGAAAGTATCTGCACAGAAAGACAAGAAAGAACTGTGAGAAGCTCAGAGTGCGCAGTGAAATTTAGAGCCAGTCATTTTAGTACAGGAGAGGAGCCTGTAAAATTGTGCAAGACTGAAGGAAAGGCTTGAGTTCAGCTTTATGACAAAGGCAGATAGAGCAGCAAAAACAGCACAATGTAGAAGTTATTAAAGTTTTATTATATAAAAGGAGGAAAATTGCAGAACTTACAAACAAGGCGACAAGCAGTCTTAGCGGATGTTTGTTTTCTGCATTGTACTCCTTTTTATGTTTTATCAGTGTTAATTGATGTTTACATTACAGTACAGCAGAAGACATGAATTTCAAGTATTGTTGGCATGCAGTCATATGTAAACAGATCTGTGTCAAATATCAGATAATTACTTGTATAATAAAATGATATTCCTACATGCTGGTTTGTGCTTCTTTGGCGGCCTTTTCCTTAACACTCATCCTACGGACCCACCATCTCGTTGTAAAGGTCGGGTCAGAAGCCATGTTGCCTGGCTGATGATCATGGTTAAGATAGATCTAAACTATAAATTGTCCTTAGGATCCAGTTCCAAGAAGCAATAAATAAGTCCTAAGGTGATTTACTAACATTGATAAAAGTACAGTTGTATCTTTAATCAAAAGTGAGCAATGAGTATGCCATTATGACAGTGAACATTTATTGTGTTTAGTGTGTAATGTGTTTAGTGGGAAGGCTAGCAACAATTACAAAAAGTGAACTATACCACAGTGACTTGGAGCCTACACATGGTTTCTATACGCACCTTCCTTTTTACAGGGAGCAGGACTGGATTAAGAGCATCACGGGCTGGTACTGAGGATTTTGGTGGGCCTTTTTATGGAAATGGCAACAGTCACCGGGGCCCTCCCAGGGTCTCAGGAGAGCTGAAAATAAAATAATATTGTTTTTTGTGTTTAGATATGCTCCATGGAGTGAATGTGAGGTTTCATTGAGAAAGCGTTATAAAAAATGTTTCACTTGGGAGTTGGGTAACTATTGACACTAAATTGCCATTTTAGGAAGCAGAATTGAAATGGCATAAAACTTGCTAGTCCTGTTTTACCCACATCAGGTTTTGAGGAAGTGAGAGAACATAAAATAGAAGACCACAGATAGAACACATGACAGTAGAGAAGTGAGATCGGGAGCTGAAAGATAGACGTCGTCCACATAGACACTGAAATCTAAATTAGCTAATTGACTGGTCAACGCCATGGGTATGGATGAAGAAGTCATGGGATCTGTGGATGTAACCTTGAGGAACATTAACAGACGAAGAGAGGGGAAAAAAGATGGTGTAGTAAAGATACATATTCAAAGTAAATCCATAAAGGTAAGAATAAATCTAAGAAAGGGGGAATCTTTTGATACTTTGAGGTGCAGGTGTAATTTCAAGTCAATTTTGATAACCTGTCCCCCACCAGTTTTAGGCTAAACTGCATTTACCCCCCACCCGAGCTGCTTACTTATCTCCATAGCTCTGCTGTGCCCTCGTGCTTCAGTTTGTCAAACAAAAGTCCCTTTAGTGCTGCTCCTGCAACCTAAGGGGCATATATATAAAGCAGGTAATATGACATTCACCAACATTCACTGCAAGTGGATCTTGCTGATACATGTGTTTTAAATGAGAGTGAACCCCAAAGTCTCCATTGACTTGAATCAGAGCAGAAGGTAAATAAGCAGCTAGGGTGGTATTAGTGCAGTTTAGGTTAGGAAGTGGTACTGTAGGTCAGTGAAAGTTATGTAAAAAGTACAGAGTAGCAAAGTTTAACAAGGAGTATGATATTATGGTGTGTACATCTTGGGAAGCCAGTTTTAGAGGCATGAGTAGGGTGGAATCCAAACTGTGGATGGTTAAACACGGAATTAGTTTGCCAGTTCTGATTTAAATATGTAGTATATGTGTATAGATCAGAATATAATATGGGGGGGGCGAAAAAAATGTTCTGCCTCGGGCGCCCATAACTCTGGTTACGCCACTGGTAGGGATGCAGCTAACGATTATTTTGAATATCGATTAGTTAGCCGATTATTACGTTTGATCAATCGGATGTTAGAAATACGATTTTTTTTATGTCATATTCCTTTTCTTGAAGCATAGGGTGAAAGAAGTTCAATAATAGATGATTGCTTTATTTCTTGCATAAAATTCAAAATGTGTTTAAGAAAAAAAAAAGCTCCCGTAATGGACTACTAGTTTGTATTGAGATTGTAGTCCATCACGGGAGCAAGCTTGGAGCGGTGGAAGTAAAAAAAAAAAAGTGTGGTGTGCAATATAGTACATTATACAGCGTCGCAATGCAGAATACCAGCAGCTACAGAGGAATAGAACAAAGTATAATGTACTATTGCTGGAATTTGTAATCCTCTGTAGCTGGCGTTTTCTGCATTGCGCTGTATATAATGTATTATTGCTGGGATCTGATGTAGTCCTCTATAGCTGGTGTTATTGGAGAGGACGGGTATGATGGTGGAATGGAGTGCAGGAATAGAGAGGACGGGTATGATGGTGGAATGGGGTGCAGAGGACGGGTGTGACGATGGAATGGATTGCAGGGATGGAGAGGACGGGTATGATGATGGGATGGAGAGGAGGGGTATGATGGTGGAATGGAGTGCAGGGAAGGAGAGGATGGGTATGATCGTGGAATGGAGTGCAGGGATAGAGAGGATGGGTATGATGGTGGAATAGGGTTCAGAGGACGGGTATAATGGTGGAATAGGCTGCAGAGGACGGGTATGATGGTGGAATGGGGTGCAGGGATGGAGAGGATGGGTATGATGGTGGAATAGGGTGCAGAGGACGGGGACGATGGTGGAATGGGGTGCAGAGGACCGGTATGATGGTGGATTGGGGTGCACGTGTCGGGTTCCAGGCTCCGGGGTGCTCGGGGCACTTACTGTCTGAATATTCCCTCCATGTCTTTGATCTGATTTCTGCTGAACTGGAACTTGGTGTAGGGATTGAAGACCCTCATGCTGGGCTGCTCCCTCTCCGGGTCCCCCTTGCGCCGGTTCAGCCTAGATGCCAGTTCGCCCCCAGCCATCGTCTCCGTCCCCCAGCTGACACCTGTGGCGCGCACATCCCCGGAACCCGTCATGTGACTGCACCGGCTAGATGTGAGGAGAGCCGGGGGCAGGACCGCGGCTTGTGCGGTGGGCGTGGCGTGCAGCGTGTGTGTGTTATGCTCTAGTACATTCTTCAAAGCTATATATGGTCACCTCACTGCAAGAGAAAATAGAAGTAGTTTGGCATACCACAGGCCTGCGTAGGTAGTGCTAAAGATCCATTAATAGATCAAATCCGGGCCGATTCCATTCAAATTAGAGAAGCAGTTTTGGTCAGCTTTGCCCTTTAAAATGGTTCTGCGGTGATTTATTCTCTCTGGTGTGTGTTCATTACCATATTTGTAAGTGTACTTTAGTAAATGAATTGATGGGCCACTTATCACTGCACCACATCCCTATTACAGTATGAGAACAACATTAGGAGAATTTCTGGGACTTTCCAGGTGCTACAATCCATATACAACATATATACTATACATTCTAGAAAGGGCTGGATATACTGTATGTCCACATATTATGGAAAAAGCAACAATGAATGTATAATTAATATAGATCATTCATTATAGTAACATAAGCTACTTCCACAAAGATACCCTCAATATCTATTGGAATTCAAAGATTTCGAAATGCGCTGACCATTGGGGTATTGTGGATATTTTTTGAAAGGTATTTTATTTATTCCAAAATGATGCCTCTGTGTGTACTCCCACATTCACACATAAGTATTATTATACAGGATTTATATAGCGCCAACAGATTGCACAGCACTTTGCAATATAAGGAAGACATTACAATCACAATACAATTCAAGACAGGATGGTAAGGTGGTCCCTGCCCCTGAGAGCTTCCAGTCTCAAAGCAATAGAAAAACCCATGTATTATATAATAAAGAATTGATTGTATTATGTGTTTTATAGCGATTGGAGCACCTAAAATGTCCCTGAATTTCTCTTGATGGTGTTAGCATGTTTTTAAGGTTGTTTACAGTCTGAGTTGTTTTTGCTAAGAGGAAATATTTGTAACTACTTTTCTGTAAAGGAAATCTTCTTGGAACCCTTTCAGTGCACGTGGTGCCTTTATATGAAGGGTGTTCACAAAGCTTGAGGTCTTACTGCGACTGTTTTAGTGTTTAAGGGAACCTGTGATAAAAAAGAGCACTCATACACCTAAACCCAAAATTTAAGTCTCCTTTGAAGGAGAACTATGGGGTCAGTGTTTTTCCCCATAGTTCTCCTTAGGGTAACGGGAGGACACAAACTAGCGTCCTCCCGTCACCCTAAGCTCAGTATACCGCGAGCTACAGCTCGCGGTATACTGAGACGCGGCAGCCGGAGCGGATCCCGACGTAGATGACGGGATCCGCCCAGCTGCGTGAGTGACAGCTGGCTCTGCCTATCTAGAGGCAGAGCCAGCTGTACCCGCCCCGTCCGTTCCGCCAGTCAGCGCTGGCAGATCGGAGCGGGGAGAGGGGAATCCAGCCCCTCCCCCTGTCACGGCAGAGAGCCGTGACAGGATCGGAAGGTGAGCGAACCTGGTATGTGTTCGCTCACCTCCCGATCTACTGAGCCGACCTGTGACAGTCTCATTGTCACAGGTCGGCTAGAACTATGAGGTGAGTGGAAATCACTCATCTCATAGTTCTCCTTTAAGTCATTGGTGGGGCATTTGGTTGAATGAGGGTCGGTAGGGGTTAAAGCCTGCAAAAATGTATCTTTCAGCTATTATTATTATACAGGATCTACTGTATATAGTGCCAACAGTTGTGCAGTGCTTTACAAAATAGGAAAACTCACTACAGTTATGAATGAGGGCCCCTAGATGCAGACTGTTTGTGTCCAGGTGTGGCCTGCAGGTAATTGAAGCATGTGAGATTACACGCGAACGGACTGAGAACAGCTGCAAGCGAGGGCAGCTGTCATTTTTTTGTGCAGCGTCCCCAGCTTCCAGCAGATCGCATGAGTGCCATGGAGGAAATTTTGAGATGCATGTGATCAGCCCCCTTTGCAAGTGTGAATGGGACCTAACAGGAAATGAAAAAACTTCCCCTGCCGTGAGGCTATCCCAGCACTGCAATGGTTAACTGTGTGTTGATGTCTAGGGGACCGGTGTAGAGAACTCTTACTTACCTGATACCCGCTCCCCCGGCAGTCCGCGCTCACCTCGACTCTCCTACACTGCAGCTTGTGGACTGTCCCTCAGCGTCCTCACGTATAATGCAGGACTATGTGCCGGCTGGTCTTGTGCTGGGGGAGAGACAAGACCTGTAAAGGTGCCCATACACCTTACGATTATCGTACGATAATCGTATGCGATCGACTTTTCGTACGACAATCGTAACGTGTGAATAGAGTGCCCGACCGATAGTACTGTACAATCGTACGACTTTTGACGGTCAAGCATGTTTGAAAACTTTGGTTGATCGTACGATGTTCGTATGGTTGGTGGCGTTTCCGTCCGTCAAAAGTCGTACGATTAACACTGCGCATGCGCAAACGAAAATAATTGCGGTCAATTACCGCAAGTCGTCCAGGTGTTTTGTTCTAACTACCGCTGATTGAACCTTGCGATAATCGGGGCAGGATGGGGCCGTCGTACGAAAATCGTACGACGGTTCGATCATCGGACGAAAAGTTTCGTCCGATAATCGTAAGGTGTATGGGCACCTTTACTGTT
>NW_017306389.1:1820419-1858768 GCF_000935625.1 Nanorana parkeri
TACGATAATCGTATGCGATCGACTTTTCGTACGACAATCGTAACGTGTGAATAGAGTGCCCGACCGATAGTACTGTACAATCGTACGACTTTTGACGGTCACGCATGTTTGAAAACTTTGGTTGATCGTACGATGTTCGCATGGTTGGTGGCGTTTCCGTCCGTCAAAAGTCGTACGATTAACACTGCGCATGCGCAAACGAAAATAATTGCGGTCAATTACCGCAAGTCGTCCAGGTGTTTTGTTCTAACTACCGCTGATTGAACCTTGCGATAATCGGGGCAGGATGGGGCCGTCGTACGAAAATCGTACGACGGTTCGATCATCGGACGAAAAGTTTCGTCCGATAATCGTAAGGTGTATGGGCACCTTTACTGTTACTTTAGTGCAGCAGAAAAAGACTGTGCCCCCTCCCTTGCCAGGCCGGACTGTGTGACACAGCTGTGTAAATCTCAGGACTGGGCTTATAGATCTACAAATCCTATTGCAGGTGAAAACAGCTCTCTTATATAAGTATTTTGTATCTGTGTATTTAGCTGTTTGCCAGAAGTTTGGCTTTAAGAAATCATACTAACATGAGGTAGTGAGTTAGGTAATGCATAGTTTTGCAGTACTGATGATTTCATTGCTCTGCTTTGCTCTAGGAAATTTATCCAAAATCCAGGCTTTAACACCACACCTGCAAAATATTAGGCATTTCAGTAAAGCTGTGTTTTTATTTTATCATTCACCCAAATATGTGTTAAAGCTGAACTCCCGGCAGATATTAAATAAGCAAGCAAAGCTATATTCATTTTAAAGACCGGGTCAGGTCAGAAAAAATAGTGCTTGCAGCATTTTATCTGACTGGACTCGGACCGGACCACAGGCATTGATGTGCCTTGCGTTCCCGTGCGGCCAGTCACATTGCGGCCAGAGGGCGTGGCTACGGTGCCATTGAGTTTAATGCACCACTGTTCCCCCTTCCACCCCACAACAGAGTGAGCAGACCGTAATGTAATCCAGTGCGTTTCAGCCAGAATTGGACGCACTGTGGCTGGTGTAATCTAGCCCTCAGAGATGATTTGAGGATCTACAGCTGAGTGATACATAGATAAAGATACATTTTTGTTAATAGTTAAGGTACTTGAATTAATTTTTAGGATTTAACTCCGGAGTTGAATGTCACTTTAATAAAGAAGTTATCACTAGTTCATTGTTGGCACTCTTCCACTCTGAGCTTAGATATAGCCGTCAGTACCAGCAAATGACCCTGTTTGAATATTTTGGCAGCCGAGGCCCAGCTTCTTCAACCTTTCTGTTCGGCTATCTTTGTGCACTCATGCTGCTTCCTCCCAACTTCTAAGTCATTGTTCACTTTCATTGTAATCACAGTGCCCTGGTGATTCAGCTTTCTCTTTTAGACTCACATTGTTGACAAAAAATAGCTCCCAACAGAATTGTTGTCTTGAACAGTTAGAACCATTTCCTTGCAGTGTTGAGCCTAGGCCTGATTCATGCCTAGGCTAAATCCGCGCAATATCGCGCAAAACACAGATTTCCATTGAAGTCAATGGGGGCTGTTCACACCTTTTGGGTTGTGTCGCGTGGCAGAAATTGCCTGTCACGCAAAAGGGTGCAGGAGCTATTTTTGGGCAGTTGTCACGTGGTTGAGGTCCCATAGACATCTGTATGCATTTTCAAAGCAAAATCAGGCCAAAAATAAATGTGCGAAAACAGCTCAATCGCCTAGGTGTGAACCAGGCCTCACTAATGACCGTTAATGCAGTTTTTTTGTAGATAAACATTACATTTTTTTGTTACAAAAAAAAAGGAAAACATCATTTTTTTTCTTTTTGATTGAATAGCAAAGGGTAACCACTATCAGTTTATTTTATTGCTGCCTGTCACTTGCCATGCTGACAACATTGTCACAGGGACAAGATCTGAGGGAGTCCTGATGGAGTTATAAAAACCTTCCTCAATTTCAACTTACTATAAAAAAAAAAAAATGTTATTCCTATCCCTGTAATTCCCCTTACTTCCTGTACTGGTAACAACTTTGAGACAGGAAATGAGAAGAAATACTTCCAATGAGTCCCTAAATATATTTCCATTGCACACATAACTGGGCAAGGCCTGGAATAAGAGGGTGCTGTAGCACCTGCCAGCAGGGTGACTGGTATCAGCATATATATATATATTTAAAGTAACATATGTCACTAGCACGGCAAGGGTCCATAATCATTAGTACAAACGTTTATTGAAGCGAGCACATCACAGTAAGTGCAAGGTTTTGAGGCCACGCAGGACCTCTTCCTGGACCTCTTCACACGCCTGATGAAGTGGCCCCTCGGGCCCTTGAAACATTGCACTTGCATTTACTGTGATGTGATTGTTTGAACAAACATTTTGTACTATTGATTTCTGATCCATGGTGTGCTATGGACATATGTGCTTATGCAGTATATGCCCAATGAGGTCACAGAGGAATAAACATTTAGCATAGGTTCTAACCTTTTCTCCTCCTACCCAAAATTGGAGTTCAGCTGCCATGTGCTTCTTTGCTTGTACAGCAAAATGGAGGCAAACATTTCATGTACCAGCATGTAGTCATTAAAGTGGACCTTGCATGAAAATGCATTGTCTGCTTATCTTGCAGCATTCTAACCCCCAATATTAATAAAGCTAAAGATAAGCGATAAGAAAAAAGAAATATAACCAATTGCTTACAACTAGTCTTGCAGCTGCTTCCTTCTCTGCAATAGTGCATTCCCTCAGGATATGGGCTCCTCAGATTTCCCAGGATCCTCTAAGAGGTCCAGTGATGTCACGCTCTCCTAGGCATGTGTTTCGTAAGTCGTTGTGTAAGCTGAGAACGTTTTACTTCTTTATTTCAGTTTTCTTTTATTAATTGTTTTCAGTTAACATTTTTTCTCAGGTGATGGGGGGCTGTAAGATAAACTAACCTACATTTTTTATTCACATAACTATCTGAATTGCACAATTTCCAGGAAGAAGTAAAGCTGAACATATTTTTTTTCTTCTTTTCTTTTCGGTCACAAGAGTACATTTATAATGCTGGCATCCACCACTGCTGCCTAAGTGACAGCTGGCTCTCCCTCTCTATGGCCAGTCAGCTGTGCCCGCCCCCTCTCCTGTCTGTCCCTCCAATGAGCACTGGAGGAACAGAGAGGGAGGGGGGAAATATCTGCAGGGAGTGGTGATTGACTGTCACTGCTCTCTGCAGGGAGGAGACTGTGAGCTGAGCGATCCGTGGTTACTTGATCACTTTGTTCACGGTATAGAGATGGCGTGTGATAGCTGCAGTGTCCAACGCAAGCTCTAAGAAGTGAGTAGGGTATATTTTACTCTCCCAATACTTCTCCTTTAACATAACACCTATTTAGCACATTGCATATTGGTGTACAAGTAAGCGACTTGTGTGTCTAAGGCCTAAGAATGTGCAGGTGTATTATTATTGTATTATGAATGCTGCTTTGTTCTCATGTTCACAATACATTGGTATAATAACTTACTCCTGACTCACTACAGTGCCCATGGATTACCTACAGGATCTGGTCAGCTTAGCATAGGTTGTGTAATGCTATAAAAATAGTAAATACGTGGGTGGCGCCATAACCTAGCCAAAGAATGCAAAATATTCTACAGCACAATCTCCCATTGTGCAGATATTACAAAAAGGCAGGTCTACAGCATTTCCTACTCACAGGCAGCCAAGGCAGCTCCCTGCCTTTCAGGGGCATCTTGGGAGATTCATTGATTCCTATTTAGCCTCATAGGAAACTCTATCATAAAACTCTGCATCCCCGGACTCCATTCTATTAAATGTTATTCATTGTCTTTGCATGCATTAAATGAAATACATTAACAAACAAGCTGGAAAACAACTACTTTGGGCAGTATTCTAAATTCAGGGACCGGAAAAAGCTAATAAATTAAGAAACTCCTGTGTAATACATTCATGGTTCCTGAGAACACCTTTCTGCTGCTTTACTTTTAACTACTGGCTACAAATATGTCTGAAAAACTGGACTGACGGAATCAGGAAATTCAGAGATTCATGAAAAATTGTTCACCTGAAACTAAAGCTGGCCATACACCTATAGATTATCTGCAGATTTTCTATGGTCAGATGGAAAAAGTGCAACAGATTCCTCCGTCTACGCTAAACTGTCAGGGTACCATGCACCGGCATCCTCACACCACATGTAGGTACCCACGCAGGATGACCAAATTAATATGCCCACACAGGATAGGGTTCTATGCACACAGTTTATTTGTTACACATCAACAAAACTACAAACCCCCTCAACCCCCCACAGGTTTAGCAGTGAAGTAACAAACCCACCTTTGGGACAAACACACACCTACAGCCAGGGGGAATAGCAACAAGGAGGGGTAACAGGCCTGCACAGATACGGCAGGCGTCAGGATACAAGAAGAGTGGTCAGGTACAAGCCGGGTCGTTAACAGGAGGGCAGCGCGGTACAGGAACTTGATTCAAGGAGAGTGGTCGGGTAACAAGCCGGGTTGGTGACAGGAGGGCAGCGCGGTACAGGAACTTGATTCAAGGAGAGTGGTCGGGTAACAAGCCGGGTTGGTGACAGGAGGGCAGCTCGGTACAGGAACAGGATTAAAGGAGAGTGGTCGGGTAACAAGCTGGGTCGGTGACAGGGTTGCAGATAGGTAGCAGGGTTCAGGTTCCAAGGCACAGGCCAGGGGAGTCAGTCAGGTGCAGGCGACGCAATACTGAGCCTGCTTCCTGACTGCAGGGAGGGCTAGATACCCTCCCAGGAAGCACCCGGTGTTGGGATGATCAGTCACAGCTGGGGCACACCCGCAGGTGAGTACTGGAGCTGCAGGTTCCTGACAGTTCCTGGCTACTGGAGACACCCGCAGGCGAGCACAGGAACTACAGGACCTGGCTCCAGCACCACCTGGGGGTGCTCTGGATCCTGACACTGTGCGTATGGAGGAATCCCAAGCTTCAGTATCTTGGATACAGGCATTGTTCAGGTGTTTTGACAGCCAGCAGGGCCGACTAGCAAGATACTGAAGCTTGGCCCAGTGGGAGATTCCTCCATCCATGCAGTTTAGCGTAGATGAAGGCATCTGTTGCACTTTTTCCATGTGACCATAGAAAATCTGCAGATAATCTATAGGTGTATGGCCAGCTTTAGAAGGAATCCTGATGATGTCCATCATCCAAGATGCTACTGAAAGCAGGAACCTTGTGACCAGAAAATGCTGAGGTTTCATTTTCATATTTATCTTCACAGTGTAAAGCTGCCTATACACTAATAGATTTGGCCAGCTTTTCACCTAGCGTGGATAGAGGGATCCACCCTGCTGTGCTATTGTATTCTGACTGCCGGTGCCAACTGCTGTCAGGATACTTGAACAATAACTGCTGCTGATTGGCTGCGTCACTACTTGGCCAACAGTTTTCAGCCTGGATCCTTGACGGGCCAGCAGAGCACACACATTGTTCAAATTGTGTCCCGATTCCTGTGAATCAGCTAAAATGGTCAGCTTCAAATATTTCTGTATAATCTGCTGCATTTTTCCAATGCTTTGGGCCCCCTCCAGGACTGTGCATGTTTCCATTTAGTCTTCAGGTCTGTTGTAATATTGGCTTCCATGTAAAAGTATTATTTCCTTAGAAGTCCTTTCTTCTTCTGGGGCTTTTTACTGTAAGGCAGCATAGAAGCTTAGTAACTTAAAAAATAAAAGCTGCTGTTGATATAATATTAATATTAGTGCATACCCCAAGCTCTTCCTGTATTGTTTTAGCTGTGTTTTGCCTGTGACTCATAATATAGGTAAAACTAGACAAGTCTGGGCAAGTTTGCATTGATAGTAAGAGGGAATTATGAACCTGAATTTGTTTTGAAAATAGCTTTTGATAGCCAAATTTCTATTGAATTTAAAGTGAACCCATCCCTGCTCAGGTGTGCCTTTTGCTGCAATACATTCTGGTTAATCCTATGGACGCTGGTGGCTAGATCACAAGGCACTTTATTGAGACTCTTTGGTGTGCACTTTGCAATTGAATGAACAGACTATGCACACTTAAACTATTTACATATTCTGAACAAGCAGTAAAAGAACCTTAAAACAATCCCTTATTCATCTCTGTATCAGGGACGTGCGGTCAGGGGAGGCAGAGCCTCACCTAGAATTATGGAGGAAAAAGCTGTCGGCTTCAAGTCTGAAGCTGGCAGCGTTTTCTCCAGTCAGAGCGGCTTGTAACAGGTTACACAGCAGGGAAATCCTCCCCGCTGTGTAACCTGTCATGGACGGAGAGCTGCCTGTTAATTACAGGTGGCGCTGCATCCAGCTTTTGACAGGTAGTTAGGTTACACAGGAGCGGCTTCCCTACTGCTTGTGTAACCTAAATATTTGAAGCCAGAGCTGTCACAGCCTCTACTCTTTGTTAAAGGCGTGAGCTCTGTGGATGGCTTGAACCAACGGCAAAGCACCATTGGTCCAAGCTGTCCAATCAAAAGAATAAAAAACCACTGAGGCCATCGATCTCGATGCCTCAGCATTGACGAGCAAGTGAGGGAGGCTCCTCCCTGTCTCCTCCTTATCTCCTCCTTCCCGCCTTCACACTAGCTATCAGTCTCGATGCCTCCCTGTCTCCTCCCTTCCTCCTTTTACACTAGCTTGGGGGCGGATTTGGGGTAGGGCTTTAGGAATGCCTCACTGAGAACAAGAGGTACCGCACGTCACTGCTCTGTAAATCTGTAAGCATTGTGGAGAATATAGTTTTTAAAGTTCACAACACAGACCTTGAAATCTTATCTTTTTTCCTATGGGAACAGAACCTGGCAGCCTGCCAGTCCTCTAATGTATACAATCAGCAGGTGTTTCTAAGGCCCCTATTCAAACTTGTTAATGGGGCTGATTGCATGAGCCTCTTAAAACCAGCCATCCCTGACCCTTCAAACAGTTTTAACCCCTTCGTGACGGGAGACGTACAGTGTACGTGACGAGTTATATCAGGCTTTGTAATGCTGGTAACAGCTGATTCTCAGCAGTTACCAGACATTAATGAATGCCTCAGTATTGAGGCATTCATTAATGAAATAATTAAGCTTTTTGTAAAAGCTTTTTCCTTTCATTAATGAAATAATGAAGCCGTTACATGCAAATACAGGACCGCAAATTTGCGATCCCGTATTTGACAGCTGACAATAGCAGAGAGGTAGCAGTGACTCACCTCTCTGCTATTTGTTTTGACAGCTCGAGAGCCCGATGTTTAGATACATTTCACTCAAAAGATACAATGTATATCTTTTGAGTGAAATGTATCAGTTCTGATCGTCCAGGCACGATCAAAGAGCTTTTAGTGAGATCTGAATCTGACTAAAGTCAGGATCAGTCTCTAAGGTTATTATTAGCTGTTCCTAAGTTTCGATCAGCCTAATAGCCAAACGTTAAAAAAAAGTTAATTTATCAAGCAGTCATAGTGACTGCTTGATATAAACTGACAAGAAAAAAAAAGTTTAAAAAAAATTAAATAAAGTGTAAAACAAAATTGGGAAAATAAAAATTATATATAAATATATTTTTTATACTATAATATAAAAAAATTCTAAAAAAAATAATAATCAAAACTTGTGAAAAAAGTGTTTTCTTCTAGTTTTTTTCCTCATTTTTTTATTTTATTCAAACTAAGTGAGGGGTTAGGTACACATATGTGATATCATTTTATAGCCCTATCTGTCCTCTAAAAAAATATATATACTATGTGTGGGTACATTTAGTAAGAAAGTATATTACTGCTGTGGAAGAACAGAACCTGAAAACTAGCTCAGTCATGAAACGGTTAAAATATATTCTTTCTCAAAAATCCTCAATGATCACAACAAACACTCTGAAGTTGGGTTTCAGTTGGTTTCTAACATCTAAGGCCCCAGTCACAAATTCCTCCATGAGACTGCAGGCAGGTAGCGCTGTTCAAAGCAACAACAACTGCTAGACTGTGATTACCTGCAGACAATTGCCCCTGGATCATCTGTTGTTGTAAGAGAATAACGCTGACTGATAAAGTGATTTTTAGCATCCCCAGTGGCTCACCGGAGATCAGATATGGATACTTAGATTTATCCAAGCTAGACTAATGTGAGTATCCATAAAAGATCAATTCTGTTGTTCTTCTTTAATTGACAACAGTGCACTGCCATGTCAGGTTCAGGGCACATGATATATGGGATATGCTTTTTCCTGCTGGCTTTCCCACACCTACCCATTCCTCTTTATAGCTTAACTTTACCATTTACTTGTCTGATCTAAACAGTTTTAGTCTGCTTTAATTAGTTTCAATGAGTATTGTTGATTTTTCTTAGCTTTGAATTATGTTTTATTTTTAGTAAAGATGCTTTTGCCCTTGTTCTTGGAGATGGGTCCAGGCTGGTTCTGGTGACCCTCCATTCATTGCAGTGATCTTTGTATTGGTGGTGGGTGGGATCATTAAGCAATGGCCTAGCTTTGACCAGGAGAATGAAGGCTTTGAAATCCAACATTTGCTGCCTTGTTTCTTCATCTCCTTTGCAGCCTGTGTAGAGTAGAAGTTGCAGGGAACAAACCCTGTACTTAATATCATCAACACATTAAAAGCACATGTACATGGGTTTTTAATATCGATTGCATTAAAGCCTATATGGCCAAATTCTCACCAAAAGAAGGACATGCAGCATTTCTAAACACAGACTAAAGAAAGTAGTACAGATGTGAATGCGGGCTAACCTCGAGCTGGGGGAGGGGGGTCTATAATGTTAGTGTTATAAGTGACTCATTGTAAACGTGTGCTCCAACATTGGGCTGCCAACACTGTGTGTGGACAGTAGCTTTCTTTATAAATGACCGTTTGTTCTTGGCACAGTTTGTTTTCCCATGGCATCCTACATACAACTTATGGTACATTTGTGTCTGGGATACAGAAAGCAGGCTATAAATGTATGCAAGCAATGGACTCACTATAGTGTCATAGGAACATCTGAATCTTGACCAAGGTGAGAGCCAGCTTTGCCTTGGCAACAAGTTAGAATTTTTCTCTAATTGCATTTTCCAGCCACATCTAATTGATACATCTGGCTGTACAGTTTGTAAACCTCCGCAGGCACTCCATGCCGTGTAGAGTCACTAAAGACACAAGTATTGACAGTCAGCGGGCGGCATGTGAGCGGTTATTTTTCCAGCTGGTGTCTCTTTATATACTTCTGGATATTCCAACTGGGCACGTATGCCAAGATGTGTAAACTGGACACTGTTACTAATGGATTTCAAGATTTGTATTATAGGATTTTATCAGGGATTAGGGGAGCACTTTGATTTGGAGCACCTTTTGAAGATTTTATGCAGTATTTGCACCCCTTTATATATTTCTGGGACTGATTATATATATATTGGATCACATTATTAATTTGATGTAAATGGAAATAAGGTTTTGGGATGATTGAAATGTATGAGTTCATTCACTATTAGTCTAATGTTTTTTGTATGTGTTTAGTATTTATTATGAATTTGATTTATTAGCTAATTAATGTGAGCATTTGCTATATGCATCTTATTTCACTTTGGTTTAGCACAGTGCACAATCCATTTATTGGATTTATTACCTATTAATTGTACTTTGTATTAACCCCTTCCTACTTTTCAGTCTGTTTTGTGTGAAGTTATGATTAGTTCACATCTTCCACTGATATGTCACATATAAAAATAAACAACAAAATGGGAAAATTGCATTGGTTTTAGATGTAAAGTAGTGTTGGGCTCATGCACACAAAGGTAAAAAAACAATAGAACTTTATCAGTATAGCTTGCCTTTTTTTTTTTTTAAATCTGATCTATTCCGGTTTATTGTTTTCTTTGGGCCCCACAGAGTACATGAAGATCAGTAAACTCGCGTTGTGTTCAGGTCTGTAAAAAAAATAGAAAAATATGCATTTGGGGTCCTGGGTAAGGACCAAATTTGACGCATTTAGACACCGTTCACACCGGGACGGTTCGCCCGCACGGATCCGCCGACATGAACGATCCCATACATTGCTATGGGGACCGTTCATGCGACCGCGCGGGTCCATAAGAACCGAACCGCCCCCTTGCCCGAACTGCTCCCTGCACTATTTTTGCCGTGCTGATTGCTGATCAGTGCGGTTTCCATACAGCTTTCAATGGAACCGCGCTAATTAGCGCAGTTTGGGGCGTTTTTAATTGTGTTTCAGCGCTGAAACGCAATTTAAAACCTCCCAAAACCTCCCTTTTGAGATCAGCGCAGTGTGAATGGGCTCTTAAATATTTATGATAATGTTTACACAAGTACAGAGTAAATGTACTCAACTGGTTGCCACTGCTCTGGGCCGATATGTAAATATCAACAATGTGCAACCAGTGGCACCTGCACCACTGATGCACAATAAAGAAATTTACCTGTCTGCCCTGAATGAGTAGTTCATTCCGGTATTGTGTGGGTGGAGCTAGTACTACTTGTACATATTGCATTGTGGGCAAATGTTGTGATCAGTTCTCCATTAGGTCTGTATTTAGGTAGAATTGGTTGATGTCTACTACTCTTCTCAGCATCATTATGGTTCTAGGGTGTTGCAGGAGCTTTTTTTGTCTGTGTATAATTTGATTGGCCCCAACATTATGTGGTATCAGTATTGTGGACTGCTATCCTTCATTGCTAGGACACGGCGGTGGCAGTGGCGAGCGGTCCGTGAACAAATGAAGTTTTCATGCAGGATCTTGCTGCCAGCTTTTGCCAGCACGATCTTGCATAGTGTTTGCAGTATTTTAATATGGCCATGTGCATGAATCTTTTAGAAAGTATTATGGTATTTACAGCAAGCTTCATGTTTACAACTACAGAAATAGTCTGTGTCTCGGAGAGTATGAATAGATAAAGTTCACATAAATTCTCTTCATACTTCCACATCAACACATTGTTATTGCTAACCTGTTATGGTCCCGCTGTTCTCTTCAGAAATGACCTCTTCACATTATAGGTTAGAGCAAGGAAAAATTTATCTTATAAATAACAGGAAATGTGTATGTCTGCATATATATATATACACATACACACACACACCTTTTTTTAGACTCATAAATCATTTCTGTTATTGGGAATCATTTTTAAAAGATTATAATTGGAATGCAGGACCTAGAACCATTCCATATTTTGTAGGGTCAAAAGCAAGGGATAGTTGTGAACAAACTCAGTACTGATGGAATCTCGAGCGCTTTCCTCCCCGTCTATCATTCTGATCCATTGCCTTCAGTGATTTTTAAGGTGTATGTAGAGCCAACATTTTTTAAAAAGTTTTGGGTAGAATGGGGTATGGTTAGAACCCCTGACAAGTTTTTTTCTGCTGTATAATTGGGGAGATTCACTCCTCTATTTGTCCTGTCGTTATTGTCAGTGAAACAGGAAACTATGAGAAGCTCAAAATTTTACAGTTTTTTTGAGGGAGCGTGGAGCTGGTTTGCTGGGCAGCATGTAATGACTCGCTGCCCTGCTTCCTGATACCAGAAGTTCCAATAACGGGATAGGCATCGGGAGCATTTGGGCGAGTACCAGTACTCGCCCAACTACTCGGTATCGGCACCATTACCAAAACTAGTATCGGTGCAGCCCTAGTATTATATTATTAAAGAAGAACTCCAGGAATTGTTTTATTAACCCTTGCAATGGGGCTACCCCTGCCCTGCAAAGGTTTAGAATTAATTGTATAGTGCTGAAGACCTTAATAAATGCCAGACTCAACATGTGCTAAAGCAAAATATGTAATATCAAGGTATAATAGTGTTTATCACCTCTTCTCAGTGATCTGAATGTGACTGTGTATAAAGTGCATACAGTGCAAATATGATCAAATATTATAATCAATGAATAAATCAAATGATCCTATCATTGTGTGAAATAAATAATCACTATGTAAATGAATGAATCGATAAATGCTTCTAAATAGGAACCTATTATTAAATCCAGCGTAAAAGTCCAGGGTATCAACAGCAAAATCACTTTTTTCCAGTGTTCCAAATCTCTCTTGTGCCGTGAATGGTGATCCTTTCCTTGTGCTAGATCCGAATCCCTAAAAGTAATGCACTCACCAGAAATGATGACCGTACAAAACGGCCAGCATACACTTTCGTTAGTCAGGCAAGACCTGATCCTCCACAGAAAAGTGCTGTGCTCTCCCTAGTGCTCCTTCCTGTTCCTTCTGGTAGCATCAATCTCCATATCCATAAATGTCAGACAAAAAAGGGGAACGCTCATAGTGCAGTAAATCCAACAACTCTTTATTAAAAATTGTAAAAACTTTCATGTAAAACTTTAAAATCCGGCCGGGAAATGTTCTCCGCTCACTTATGTTTGAGGACAGCGTCCATGGGATCCGCCCCTATAGGATTGGATTTACTATGTTCCTATTTTGAAGCATTCATCGATTCATTCATTTACATAATCATAATGATTATTTATTTCACACAATGATAGGATTATTTAAGTTTATTCTTTGATTATAATATTTGATGATATTTGCACTGTATGAACTTTATACACGGACACATTTAGATCACTGAGAAGAGGCGATAAGCACTATTATACCTTGATATTTCATATTTTGCTTTAGCACATGTTGAGTCTGGCATTTATTAAGGTCTTCAGCGCTATACAATTCTAGACACTCGAGCTTTTTGCCTTTAGCACAGCAGCTTTAGACGAGCCTAATTAGTTATATCCTAAGCACAGCATTGTGATATTGCCTACCGCAAAGCTTTAGCTACTTGTTTGTGTCTAGGTTCAAAAAAAGTTATACTCACCCAAAGCTCTGAGCTGGCTTCTTAGACCGGTCCTTCCAGCATTTCTCCCCCTCCACTGCAGGCTGGATCGAGGGAGAGTACAATCCTGCAGGGAGGATGAGACAGGCTGGATGGAGGGAGAGTACAATGCTGCAGGGAAGGAGAGACAGGCTGGAGGGAGGGAGAGTACAATCCTGCAGGGAGGGAGAGACAGGCTGGATAGAGGGAGAGTACAATCCTGCTGGAGGGAGCACCAGAACAGCTGGCTGGTTAAAAGCCTCGGGTGAGTAGAAACCTGGCCATACACTTTACAACCATCGCACGACTTTCGTCTTGTGATTGTTGTAAGGTAATTAAAAGCTTGTACGATCTGCCCATCTTGGACAGGCAGATCGTACTTGCGACCATCACGACCCTGCCCCCCTGAGGGGCGGGCTTCCAATGACTGCAATGAGGGGAGGGCTTCCGATGACTGCAATGCTGAGCGGGCAGTGTGCGCTTGAGCACACCGACCCGTACGGCATTTGTCTTACGAGCACGCCACAAACCCACCGAAAATCTTGCGATTTTCGGCTGGTTTTCCAACATGCTTGTAAGACAAGACGTGCGACCGTACAGTAGAAACCATCACACGCCTTCCATACCCCTGCCGATTATCGTACAATCGAGGGATTTGCCGCGATTATCGTACGATAATCGGCAGGTGTATGGCCACCTTTACTTTGTTATTTTAGCAGCTAGACACAAACGATCACTTAACCCTTGCAGTGCGGGGGTAGCAGCACTGCAAGGGTTAATAAAAAAATCTTGGTGTTCTCCTTTGAGGATTTTTATTTTTTTAGATGTGTTTTGTTTCTCACTAGTAGACATGTTATCCTACTGTAATTCGCAAATTCTCAAAAAGTCCAGAGGCCATATGGTGCTAAGAGAACCATTTTCATATAAAATGTATCCTCACTTAAACCCAGTCAGACCTTTTTGGCCTTCTGTTTTTCCATACTTTTCTTCCTCACAACATTACTGTTTTCAACATGTAAGCCAAGTTCTTCCGAGGAAAACAAATCCCGGCTCCAGTACTCCTTATGTTACATATTTACTGCAATGTGGAGGAGAATTTCCTCTTACCGTAATCACTTAGTGATGTCCTTGGCCCTAAGGACTAAACTTTTATGCAGAATGCAGATTTAATCCACGCTAGCGAGAAAGCAGTGTGTGATATCCTCAGCAAATTCCAGACTTCAGATGTATGTTATCATCAGTCCATTAAAGTACACTATGAGAGGCGCCACAGATTTGTGGGCTCGGGTTGAAGATGTCTTCAAATCTTAACTGAACAGACTGAAGAGAGAAGCTGATTGGTTGCCATGCACAGTTGCTCCGGATTTTATCTGCTCAATTGTTTGATACATTCCTCCCCATTGTGTTTGATTAACTGAAGGAGTAGAGACTGTTCATTTTGCTTAGTGGAAAGGGTAAATCTCTGTTCATTTTAATCATCCAATTATGTGCAAGCAAAACATTTTTGTTGTATTCCCCTTGCGCTTTTGGCTATGTAAAGAAAAAACATCCTCCACTCCTTTAGGCTGCATTCCCACAGGGCTTGTATATGCGTTCTGGGATTCCTGCGGCAAGAACCTTTGGATTCTTCCACTGTACCCATTTAAGTTAATGACAGGATGACAGCAGCAGCATCTGTTAGAAGTTGTCTGCATATACGTACGCACCTGGTATTGTACTGCGGTCTGGGATAGATGATTGACCCTGGACGCAGGATAGATGCATCCAGGGACAATCGTTTGTCCTGAACCGCATGTAATCATCACACCATGTACAATTACATGTGGACTTCTGCTGTCAGATGCAGCCGCTGTCTCCCCGTCATTAACTTACAGTTACAACAGACTTGTCTCTGCACAGGCACACCTGGGATTCCTGCTGCAAGAATTTGTAGGTTCTTTCCGCCGGAATCGCAGAATGCCTATATAAGCCCAGTGTGAATGCAGCCTTCATAAATCACCTTCAAAGTATCCAAACAGCAAAAGGCTGTTTGCAAAAATGTTGGAGTACCAAAAAGGCACATAAAAGCAGATTAAGATCTGCAGAGAAAATCACGACATTCTGTGCATCTCAAGTAATATACCCAATATGTCTCTATCAGCTTGTTATTTAAAGTGTATATAAAGAGTTATTTAAAGTGTATATAAAGCCTAAACTTTTTTTTTTTTTGGCTGTACCCCATCAGGGAAATTTCCCTTCGCTTCCTGTTGAAGTGGCTCAACAGAAAGTAAGAGGAGAATTCAAAGATGTTGTATTTTCTATTACTTTTTGTACAGGATACAATGGTCGCCAGGTGTCATAGAGAGGGCGACTCACCCCAGAGACCAATTAAGACTATACAAAAGGTATAACTTTTCCACATTATATCCAAAAGTAAAAACAAATCAACGTCCCTACAAATGCTTGCTGAATACCATGGCTTGTCAGTGCTGAAAAGGACATCTAGATCTTTTTCACATGGCCCTTACAATCAGCTCCAGATTTCTAGTTCACTGTGGCATTAGATGAAACATTTCAGGAAGTAAAGGCCTTGATTCTCTTCCTGGCATGTTTCCTAGGCCCTATTTAAGATGCTGTCATCTTGTGATGCAGTCTATATGGAGCTTACAAGATGACTTCTTCTGATACCAGGGGGCAGAGACACACCACAGAAGGGAAACAGAGCAGCAACACTCAGCCCACAGTTGGCAGTGTGGTTTAATCCAGTAGAGCCTTGAGATGTGTCACTGCCTTAAAAATCCTGTTACATGTGCTCCACAAAGCTCCGCTGTTATACAGCAAAAATCTCTACAGGGTGGTCTACACCACAGCATTTAACTCCATGTTCTCAGTAAAGCTGCATTAATGCATTGCCAGCTCCTCCCCAGGAAAAGGAACACTGCTATTACGGCATCACACACCACCCCATCGGCAGTATATTCATCAATTGTCCAACACACCGATCAATCCAGAAGCTAATCACATTCCCAGGAAAGATAGTGTACCATCCACTACCATTAAATGACCAATCCCATGTCCACATACAGCACCGGCATGAAGTGCGGAGGAACCTCATACAGTCCAAACATAGCAGACCATGGAGGAGGAGCAGTGCTTCAACCTTTTAAGTCAGTGTAGCTAAATAAATAATCAGGATAGGTGTCAGTGCAGCATACTGCCCCCAGGATCGGTGTCAGTGCAGCATACTGCCCCCAGGATTGGTGTCAGTGCAGCATATTACCCCTAGGATTGGTGTCAGTGCTGCATATTACCCCTAGGAATGGTGTCAGTGCAGCATATTACCCCTTGGATTGGTGTCAGTGCAGCATATTACCCCTAGGATTGGTGTAATTGCAGCATATTACCCCTTGGATTGGTGTCAGTGCAGCATATTACCCCTAGGATTGGTGTCAGTGAAGCATAGTACCCCTTGGATTGGTGTCAGTGCAGCATATTACCCCTAGGATTGGTGTCAGTGCAGCATATTACCCCTAGGATTGGTGTCAGTGCAGCATATTACCCCTAGGATTGGTGTCAGTTCAGCAAAAGAAACCACAGAATTAGTGTCAGTGCAGCAAACACAAAAAACAAAACAACAGAACCTGTAGTTGCAGTAGATTGTGGTCATGGAAATGTAGAGTGGCCAGGGGTTGGAGAGATATGTGACCCTGCACACCTTGTTTTATTTCTTTTGAGTTATATTTAGCTAAATAGTTAAATTTGTCACAGACCAAATTAATCAAATTTGTTCTAGTTTTTTTATTGCCTTTCTATTGACTCCAAGAGGTTTGGATAGAGGAGTGTATTGTCACGGTGAAGTGCACGCACGAGAGTCATTTTAGTGTTCCTGGCAGAACACCGATCTGCACTGTATTTTTGGGTTGGATTAGACTGGGGAAACTTCTGCATCCAGTTGGCAGCTGTGGAAGAAAACAGCCTGTACATGTTGGTCTTAGGCACTTTTCCATCAACTTTGTACATTTTGCTCTTTTAAACTGTACCCATAAAAAGGACCATTATATATATATTTTTTTATTATTTTCCAAAGGTCTTTTGGCAATCACAGAGCACACATGGGTTATATAGATCCAAACCACGTACATGTTTACTTGTACTGCTATATATATTTTTTTATTATATCCATGCACAATATGTATAAAACAAAAGGCTAAGGATATTTTTATTTATTCATACAATTTAGAAGCCATGTTGGCTTAGTATAGGAAATAAGTGTTATGTATATTTATTATATCTTATATTATATATACAAGATCCCAAGGAAGAGCACAGTCTCCAGCAACTGTCCATCTATTAGTTTAGGGAAGAGAAGAGGATGAGAGAGGGGAGCAGGAAGGAATGAAGTAATGAAGTGTCTTGCCTTGCAGTGTCTGTGTTTGTGGAGACACACGCAGCTTACTAGCATACACTAGCATACACAAGGGTAGCTTCATAGGACCCAGCAAGGGCCACCCTAAAACAGGATATCAAGATCAGTGCATTGAGGAAGTACATCCTATGGGCATCTTCAATAAGTAAGTTTACAAACTTCTGGATCGATATGATAATTACCAGTGGGATAGAACTTATGGAAATTCCATATAGAAATACATATTTATTTTTAGTTTTTGACCATAGATACCCTTTAAGGCGACTGTTACACTCTGTAAATCCTTGTTTATTACGGCTGTACTGTAGGTGGAAATTGCAATGATGAATTGTAACTATGATTGGACGTAATCACACTGGATTTTCATGGATTGAAATCAGAGGACTCATTTGTTTTCCTTTACATTGCAGATTGAAAGCGTACTGCCGAACGGGTACTCACTGGAATGCGGACTTAATAGAATGTTAAACATGGGTGAGTCATAATAATTATTAATTATTGATAATCAGATGTAATCTTTTCGAGTCAATATTTATCTTATTAAACCACTGCAAACTGGTGACAGTAAAGCTGGCCATACTCACAACGAATAACATCCGTTTCTTACTGAATGGGTTGAATGTCTGTGATGGTTCTCATTCATCCAGGCCATGGTATATCTCTAAAAAAGAAATCAAGGCAACTGGACTTGCTGTTTGTTGTTCATCCCTGAAGATGTTTTGCTGGTCATCCGACTAACTTTCTCAATTCAGAATTAAGAAAGCTAATCGGATGACCAGCAAATGTCCTTAGGAAAAACAAAATACAGCAAGTCCAGTTTCTTTCTTGATTTCTTTTTTTACAGATATGAATGGGCCCGAAGTTCGATCTGTAGGTGACCCTGAAGGTACCGTATTTTTCAGTCTATAAGATGCCCCCCATGTATAAGACGCCCCCAACTTTTCTTACCCAAAATTCAGAAATCAATATTTTAAATGATATAATTCATCACACTTACCTCTGAGTCAATCACGTTATGCTCCGACATTACAGCTCTGGCTACACGCTCTCCCCGGCAGTAGCTGACGTCGGGTACAAAAGATTTATGATCGGATTACAGAGACCAGATAACAGTTTTCCTCCAGTCGTGGATCTTTTGTGCCAGTGTATTAAATGTGTGTGGGGGGCTTGGAAGGGGGGCAAAGTGTATTATGTGTGTGGGGGGGAGTGTATTATTTTATTTGAGCAGTGGGGGTGTATTAGTGTGGGGGGATCTGTGTGTATATTAGGCCCCATTCACACCTATATTTCAGGTGCGATTAGGGATTCCTGTGTCACAAACTCGCGTTTTCCTGCAGCAGGGGTCTCATACTAAATTTAGTCGGGGGCCGCTGGACACATTTTTTTAGTCGCGTGGGGGCCGCTACTATATACGGTACCAGTGTTAATGTCTGCATATGTTACAAGCGATCAAATTAATGATCGGGTGACATCCGCTGCATGTACACGCCTGTAATCTTATGTGATATGATTACATGCAGTTACAAAAACAATCACTATCCCTGGATAAACAATTGTGTAACCACTGATAGTGACAGATTCCTAACTGCATGTAATCCTTTCACATATGATTACATGCGTTTACATGTAGCAGCTGTCACCCGATCATTAATTTGAATGGGTGGCAGTTGCCGCTTGTAACATATGCAGACATTAACACTGGTACCGTATATAGTAGCGGCCCCCACGCGACTAAAAAAATGTGTCCAGCGGCCCCCGACTAAATTTAGTATGAGACCCCTGCTCTAGATCAATAATAACCTGTCTAATACTTTATCAAAGTTCTCCATTAATAAAGAGTAATATATTGTATGTAGTTCAAACCATTGAAAATAAATCTTGGTGTCGGTGTGCACTATATTTGTCCATCTCTTGGCTGATGATGTGTATTTTTAGATAACGGTTTACATTTTAATTTCCTTTCGGCATCTTGTCTGGGTTATGTAAGGCTTTTTGTTTAGTTGGCACTGCAGCTGGGGGGTATATATAGCATGTACTCCAAGAAACGAGCTGAATTCCTTTGTGCCGCTGTGTTATAAGGGAAGACTCCTCTTCTAGATGCTTGCTTCTTGGGCTGGTTAAGGAGGATTTATACCCAACCTGTATATTTATCCAATCTGAACATGGAAAGCAAAGATGCTATGCCCTGCAGTGCAAATGATTTCATGCTATCACTCATTATAACTGCTCCCCTCCACTATCTCCACAGTTAGAGACAGTTTGAAAAACATTACAAATGGGAAAGAATATACTAATACACAGCAAGGTCATAAATCACAGTTTAGCTAGTTGGTTAAGAACACAATCCAGAGAAAACACTGCCAAGTATTAAGACAGCAAGATAACAATGTCCAAAAATTGCCGCACACAGCTGGTTCACCATACATGTAGTTTATTTGAATCCAACAGCCCGCATGGTATAGTTCCCTACTCTTATGGGCTTAGTCATAGAGATAACAAGTTGCACTATCCATTAGAAAGCTTAAAGCAGACATTGCACAAAAAATTCAAGGTACGCTTTTTACATTGTTACCCACCCCCATGTAAAACAGCACATTATACTTGTAAAAAAAAACACCTGCAGAGAACAGTTAGAAAATATTCTTACCTTACGCCTGGCTTCCACCCGCAGCACCTAGGGGAGTTTGGCCTCACAATTCTAGGTACTCAGAGGTTGCTAGAGGACATTCTCATGAGATTTGGGTCCTTAGCGTTCCCAGGACCTCGCAGGAAGGGTCATGGCACCAACAGCACACAGAAGTTAGTAGTAAGGTAAATATATTTTCAAACTTCTCTGCAGTTTTTTCTTCTTTTTAACAGGTATATTATGAAATTTTTTTCATAGACGGTGGGTCACTGCGTAGTAAGGTGTCCTTGAATTTTAGTGCAAGGTCCACTTTAAAGAAGAACTCCAGGCACACGTTTTATGAACCCTTCTAGTGGGGTTACTCCCGCACTGCAAGTGTTGACTGCTCGTTTTCATCCTGGTTAAAAAAAAAAGTTGCACTCACCTGATCTTTAGAGCTGGCCAGCTCTTTGACCGATCCCTGGAGCCTCTCTCCCCCCCGCTGCAATGGTCTAAGGTCCTGGAGTCATCAAGTCCTATCCACAGTGTATAGAATGTGAAAACGGCAAGGGACATACCATCACTGCAGCGTATGAAGAGACAGGCAGGAGGGAGTGCTGTCACAGCCAGCTGGCTCCAACGATTGGGTGAGTTCTGCTTTAAAGAGAATCTGTCAAGCAAAGTGACAGGTTCCCTTGAAAAAAAAAAAACTCTTGCATTGATCCACACTTTCCCATACTCTAACAAAAAAGTAAATACACGGTGGAAGTTGATTAACCAGGAGAATCACCCACCCGCTGATGAGCTTTGCAGTGCAATTAGCTGTATATAGTGCTATATTAAATGAATACTATTTCTTCATATTATCTTTTATTTCTGTAAACAGGTTTGGTGCTGGGATTGTGCTTTGCTCAGGAGCTCCGAAAGCCCTTTTTGGTGGTTTGTTCACATACACTCGCAATCTGAGCTCTGAATAAGGTTGTTTGTACATTTTTATTGGAAGCAGCATTCTGATGGTATTTGTGTCCGATGAATGTAGGTGCACATTCTTTTCAGTTTCTTGATGTCACTGGAAAGTGGATGTTTACACACGGGGTAATGTTACACACCTATAGCTCACTTGTCTCGGCGCCATGCCTAGATTGCAGCAATGCCATGATAAAGTACGTCACTGTCCAATGTAAAAGCTAATTCCTTCACCGCCCCTTCTCTGTGTATATAAAATTCAAGGTGATACACATCACAATAGATATTTTTACTGAGTAAAATAAATAGACTGTCACTGCTGATCATTCCTTCTGAATATGCCAGCTGTTTGGCTGGCAGGCGTTCATCTGTACAGCAAAAGAAGTGACTACATAGCTTACAGTTAAAGTGGCACTCCAGCCAAAACGTTTTTTATATATATATTTTTGCCAGGTTTTTATAGCTGTCCCTGTTTTGTAGGTCCACTTTCTGTACTGGTGACAGTACAGGGGCATAAAGATAAGAGTGGAAATCTTCCAATGGGGATACAGAGGTGGGGTTTCCACTCACTTTGAAAAGATTTCCCCAGAAGGCGTTTATAGAAAAACCTTCCCTAAACTACCCAAAACTGAACATTTTTTAAAATGTATTTAGCAAACTCCTATTTTAAAATATCAGGTGACGGACATATTTATCTTAATAAAACCAGGAAAAGACATGCGTGTAACAGGGATAACCATCTGCCAGGAAAATTCTTCCTCAGGGGCCCCTTGGCTCACCTGCATACTGCCGTATGTGCAAGTTCAGGCTGGTGTATAGCAGCAAGCAGCCAGTCATTGAGTTATACAGGTGGCTGCACTCACCAGCTGTCACGTCCGGGTGCAGGTTTCTGTATGGCTCTGCATATCCATGTGAATGAGGCCTTGGGCTTTTCCTCTAGTGCCACCCAGAACCATGCAAACTGGCTATTTAAATTAGGATTATGCACAAGTAGGAAGGAAAGCGTACATCCAGAATCTATTAAGACAGCTGTGCATATAGCAACAAGGAAACCCAAGGCTTCTAGATTACTCATGCTCATGACATTGTATTGTCGGATAGAGGCAGCTGAGCCAGCGTGGACCTGATCTCTAATGCCAGGAGGTGGAGTTAAGCTAGCAGTACATGGATCGACAAGCATGCTATGCTTGGGTGACCCTGCTGTTACCATCTGGCTTGACAAAGTTGATTTTCCAATGAACTTTGTCCATTGGAAAATTGTTGGTCAAACTGTGACTGCAACCATTTAGCAACAGTCACTGTTCAAGTTTTCTGACAGCCATGGATATGCCTTGCTGTTAGAATACAATAGCTGGCAGGGGAGCTTCCTCTATCCATGCTCTTTAGCGTGGATTGGGGAATCCAGTCATTTAACATTTTAGGGTGTATGGGCAGCTTTAGGCTAGGGGTACAGGAGCGATTTTTAGTAACTCAATCACGCTACTAAAATCTTATGAGACTGATTACTCTCGGGGCTATGCTTAAATATGAAAAATAACCCAAAAGATTGCTGAAATATTAATATTCTGCGCCAAATCAAAGCTTTGGAGTAGAAGAGAGGAATACAGTCGCCAGTGCAATCAGATTTTCATTTATTGTGACCACCTCCTCTGTGTGCTGTAGAAAGAGATTCCACAGTGCACTGACTACACTATACCAGGAATTAAAGCTGAGCACTTCCAGGTTCATTTTCCCCCCTCACCATCCAAAAAGTGACATACCTGTAATAATAGAGGGACTATACTTTAGCTTTCCGGTGGCCCATTTATTGGAAAGCCACCTTCCTGCTGCTCGCCGGCTGCTGCAGGTATTTAAATGGCTCGTGGCCCAATGATTCCTTCTGCCAGCTGATAAATCCTATAGTGAGGTACGAGCCGGCGTGAGAAACCAAAGCAGGGGAATAGGTATTCAACAGGAAGTGTGAAATACCTGCAGGGGCTGGCCAGCAGCGAAAAGGCAGCATTTCAATAAACGGTCTGCCGGAAAGGTATGAGTAACGTATTATTACAGGTAGGTTATTCTTTACAAATCCCTTTTTATTGACTGGGTCACATTAAAAAGGATGGGGCGGGCAGCTTTGCTTATGACAGGAGCCAACGGTGAGTCATTCAGCTGCCTGAATCACTTCTTTATTTAGCCAACTAGCCTTGGAAGAAAATTAAGACCCAGTCGTGGTTTTCTTTTTTTTAAACTCAAAAACACGCCACCTGCAAGATAAGACCAAAGGAACACTGCTCTGAACAAAAGAGCTTCAGTCTCCTGCAGAATTTTTACATCTGACACTTTTTGGAGTGTTGAATGCTTCTAATCCTATTGTATGGTATGACTAATACAAAGTTACCATTTATTATAAACAAGGTTTACAAATCTCTGTGGCTACAGAGACCCCTGATCATTGGTGGCAGTGCAGTAAAATAGCACAGAAATAGTTGCACAGAATGAAAGCCCAGCTATGATTGGCCCATTGGATTCTCCTGCTGTAGGACAGCCAGTTCCTTGTAACATCATTATGGCATTCTGTACAGATTGTCTCATGACTCAGTGATGTTGGTTTTGTGACTCTGTTGAGCTACAGAATATCTGACTAATTCCCCTGAAGGGTTATGGACACGCTTTAGTAGCTAGTGATCAGTCTCAGACCTGTTGAAAAAGACCATGGCATAAGCCGACAACATTTTTGGAGTGATGCATGCCTTGTTAACTATGCACATCTAGTTATGCCCATCTTTAGGGGAGAAATGGTTGGAAATTACCCTTTCATCACTAAGTGCCTGTTAACATGAGATGACTGACCAGACGTAGTCTAATGTCTAAGGGATGAAACTATTGGGAGACAACAACTGGATTGATAAAATCACCTTGCCCAGATGCTGTTGTTTCCTTAGGATAAGTCAGTTCTGGGACACCCTGAAGAATGTCTCCCCTTTTCTTAGGCATAAATGCAGATATCCGGCTGATTCTAGGCATGTTGTGCCTGAGCATTTTGCGTAGGGGTGTCCACATCATGTAAGCATGTCTAGCCAGCCTATGAAAGGCCTGCATTGATGGGCTTTGGGCTTCTGTCAATGGCATCACTTTGACATCAATTTGAGATTCTCCTGAGATCATTCAGAATTCATTACCAGGTGCATCTGACCTGCAGTTGACCTCCTTCTGACTTGCATTTGACTTGCTTCAAGGGGGTTATGTCTTTCCATAGACTGTTATGGGATCCTGCTTGAAAAAAAAACCAAGGCCCCTATTCTTTGGCTAGCTTTAGAGCTCACTTATGTAATAGAAGTTCTGTGGTTACAGTTGACATACTCATTATATACATGTCTGTATGTAGAGATCCTGCTGCCCCAAGCACATCTGAGTGATGAGGTCCTTATGTGCTCTTTATGACTATTCTTTCTGTAAAAAAAATTTGCTAGAATGTGCTATTGCAGTCAGGATATTGTCTGCATTACAGGTGAAACTTGAATAATTAGAATATCGTGCAAAAGTTCATTTATTTCACTAATGCAACTTAAAAGGTGAAACTAATATATGAGATAGACTCATTACATGCAAAGCAAGATAGTTCAAGCTGTGATTTGTCATAATTGTGATGATTATGGTTTACAGCTCATGAAAACCCCAAGAACCCCAAATCCACAATCTCAGAAAATGAGAATATTACATGCAATCAATAAAACAAGGATTGTACATAGAACAATATCGGACCTCTGAAAAGTACAAGCATGCATATGTACTCAGTACTTGGTTTGGGCCCAGCCGCTACTATATACGGTACCAGTGTTAATGTCTGCATATGTTACAAGCGATCAAATTAATGATCGGGTGACATCCGCTGCATGTACACGCCTGTAATCTTATGTGATATGATTACATGCAGTTACAAAAACAATCACTATCCCTGGATAAACAATTGTGTAACCACTGATAGTGACAGATTCCTAACTGCATGTAATCCTTTCACATATGATTACATGCGTTTACATGTAGCAGCTGTCACCCGATCATTAATTTGAATGGGTGGCAGTTGCCGCTTGTAACATATGCAGACATTAACACTGGTACCGTATATAGTAGCGGCCCCCACGCGACTAAAAAAATGTGTCCAGCGGCCCCCGACTAAATTTAGTATGAGACCCCTGCTCTAGATCAATAATAACCTGTCTAATACTTTATCAAAGTTCTCCATTAATAAAGAGTAATATATTGTATGTAGTTCAAACCATTGAAAATAAATCTTGGTGTCGGTGTGCACTATATTTGTCCATCTCTTGGCTGATGATGTGTATTTTTAGATAACGGTTTACATTTTAATTTCCTTTCGGCATCTTGTCTGGGTTATGTAAGGCTTTTTGTTTAGTTGGCACTGCAGCTGGGGGGTATATATAGCATGTACTCCAAGAAACGAGCTGAATTCCTTTGTGCCGCTGTGTTATAAGGGAAGACTCCTCTTCTAGATGCTTGCTTCTTGGGCTGGTTAAGGAGGATTTATACCCAACCTGTATATTTATCCAATCTGAACATGGAAAGCAAAGATGCTATGCCCTGCAGTGCAAATGATTTCATGCTATCACTCATTATAACTGCTCCCCTCCACTATCTCCACAGTTAGAGACAGTTTGAAAAACATTACAAATGGGAAAGAATATACTAATACACAGCAAGGTCATAAATCACAGTTTAGCTAGTTGGTTAAGAACACAATCCAGAGAAAACACTGCCAAGTATTAAGACAGCAAGATAACAATGTCCAAAAATTGCCGCACACAGCTGGTTCACCATACATGTAGTTTATTTGAATCCAACAGCCCGCATGGTATAGTTCCCTACTCTTATGGGCTTAGTCATAGAGATAACAAGTTGCACTATCCATTAGAAAGCTTAAAGCAGACATTGCACAAAAAATTCAAGGTACGCTTTTTACATTGTTACCCACCCCCATGTAAAACAGCACATTATACTTGTAAAAAAAAACACCTGCAGAGAACAGTTAGAAAATATTCTTACCTTACGCCTGGCTTCCACCCGCAGCACCTAGGGGAGTTTGGCCTCACAATTCTAGGTACTCAGAGGTTGCTAGAGGACATTCTCATGAGATTTGGGTCCTTAGCGTTCCCAGGACCTCGCAGGAAGGGTCATGGCACCAACAGCACACAGAAGTTAGTAGTAAGGTAAATATATTTTCAAACTTCTCTGCAGTTTTTTCTTCTTTTTAACAGGTATATTATGAAATTTTTTTCATAGACGGTGGGTCACTGCGTAGTAAGGTGTCCTTGAATTTTAGTGCAAGGTCCACTTTAAAGAAGAACTCCAGGCACACGTTTTATGAACCCTTCTAGTGGGGTTACTCCCGCACTGCAAGTGTTGACTGCTCGTTTTCATCCTGGTTAAAAAAAAAAGTTGCACTCACCTGATCTTTAGAGCTGGCCAGCTCTTTGACCGATCCCTGGAGCCTCTCTCCCCCCCGCTGCAATGGTCTAAGGTCCTGGAGTCATCAAGTCCTATCCACAGTGTATAGAATGTGAAAACGGCAAGGGACATACCATCACTGCAGCGTATGAAGAGACAGGCAGGAGGGAGTGCTGTCACAGCCAGCTGGCTCCAACGATTGGGTGAGTTCTGCTTTAAAGAGAATCTGTCAAGCAAAGTGACAGGTTCCCTTGAAAAAAAAAAAACTCTTGCATTGATCCACACTTTCCCATACTCTAACAAAAAAGTAAATACACGGTGGAAGTTGATTAACCAGGAGAATCACCCACCCGCTGATGAGCTTTGCAGTGCAATTAGCTGTATATAGTGCTATATTAAATGAATACTATTTCTTCATATTATCTTTTATTTCTGTAAACAGGTTTGGTGCTGGGATTGTGCTTTGCTCAGGAGCTCCGAAAGCCCTTTTTGGTGGTTTGTTCACATACACTCGCAATCTGAGCTCTGAATAAGGTTGTTTGTACATTTTTATTGGAAGCAGCATTCTGATGGTATTTGTGTCCGATGAATGTAGGTGCACATTCTTTTCAGTTTCTTGATGTCACTGGAAAGTGGATGTTTACACACGGGGTAATGTTACACACCTATAGCTCACTTGTCTCGGCGCCATGCCTAGATTGCAGCAATGCCATGATAAAGTACGTCACTGTCCAATGTAAAAGCTAATTCCTTCACCGCCCCTTCTCTGTGTATATAAAATTCAAGGTGATACACATCACAATAGATATTTTTACTGAGTAAAATAAATAGACTGTCACTGCTGATCATTCCTTCTGAATATGCCAGCTGTTTGGCTGGCAGGCGTTCATCTGTACAGCAAAAGAAGTGACTACATAGCTTACAGTTAAAGTGGCACTCCAGCCAAAACGTTTTTTATATATATATTTTTGCCAGGTTTTTATAGCTGTCCCTGTTTTGTAGGTCCACTTTCTGTACTGGTGACAGTACAGGGGCATAAAGATAAGAGTGGAAATCTTCCAATGGGGATACAGAGGTGGGGTTTCCACTCACTTTGAAAAGATTTCCCCAGAAGGCGTTTATAGAAAAACCTTCCCTAAACTACCCAAAACTGAACATTTTTTAAAATGTATTTAGCAAACTCCTATTTTAAAATATCAGGTGACGGACATATTTATCTTAATAAAACCAGGAAAAGACATGCGTGTAACAGGGATAACCATCTGCCAGGAAAATTCTTCCTCAGGGGCCCCTTGGCTCACCTGCATACTGCCGTATGTGCAAGTTCAGGCTGGTGTATAGCAGCAAGCAGCCAGTCATTGAGTTATACAGGTGGCTGCACTCACCAGCTGTCACGTCCGGGTGCAGGTTTCTGTATGGCTCTGCATATCCATGTGAATGAGGCCTTGGGCTTTTCCTCTAGTGCCACCCAGAACCATGCAAACTGGCTATTTAAATTAGGATTATGCACAAGTAGGAAGGAAAGCGTACATCCAGAATCTATTAAGACAGCTGTGCATATAGCAACAAGGAAACCCAAGGCTTCTAGATTACTCATGCTCATGACATTGTATTGTCGGATAGAGGCAGCTGAGCCAGCGTGGACCTGATCTCTAATGCCAGGAGGTGGAGTTAAGCTAGCAGTACATGGATCGACAAGCATGCTATGCTTGGGTGACCCTGCTGTTACCATCTGGCTTGACAAAGTTGATTTTCCAATGAACTTTGTCCATTGGAAAATTGTTGGTCAAACTGTGACTGCAACCATTTAGCAACAGTCACTGTTCAAGTTTTCTGACAGCCATGGATATGCCTTGCTGTTAGAATACAATAGCTGGCAGGGGAGCTTCCTCTATCCATGCTCTTTAGCGTGGATTGGGGAATCCAGTCATTTAACATTTTAGGGTGTATGGGCAGCTTTAGGCTAGGGGTACAGGAGCGATTTTTAGTAACTCAATCACGCTACTAAAATCTTATGAGACTGATTACTCTCGGGGCTATGCTTAAATATGAAAAATAACCCAAAAGATTGCTGAAATATTAATATTCTGCGCCAAATCAAAGCTTTGGAGTAGAAGAGAGGAATACAGTCGCCAGTGCAATCAGATTTTCATTTATTGTGACCACCTCCTCTGTGTGCTGTAGAAAGAGATTCCACAGTGCACTGACTACACTATACCAGGAATTAAAGCTGAGCACTTCCAGGTTCATTTTCCCCCCTCACCATCCAAAAAGTGACATACCTGTAATAATAGAGGGACTATACTTTAGCTTTCCGGTGGCCCATTTATTGGAAAGCCACCTTCCTGCTGCTCGCCGGCTGCTGCAGGTATTTAAATGGCTCGTGGCCCAATGATTCCTTCTGCCAGCTGATAAATCCTATAGTGAGGTACGAGCCGGCGTGAGAAACCAAAGCAGGGGAATAGGTATTCAACAGGAAGTGTGAAATACCTGCAGGGGCTGGCCAGCAGCGAAAAGGCAGCATTTCAATAAACGGTCTGCCGGAAAGGTATGAGTAACGTATTATTACAGGTAGGTTATTCTTTACAAATCCCTTTTTATTGACTGGGTCACATTAAAAAGGATGGGGCGGGCAGCTTTGCTTATGACAGGAGCCAACGGTGAGTCATTCAGCTGCCTGAATCACTTCTTTATTTAGCCAACTAGCCTTGGAAGAAAATTAAGACCCAGTCGTGGTTTTCTTTTTTTTAAACTCAAAAACACGCCACCTGCAAGATAAGACCAAAGGAACACTGCTCTGAACAAAAGAGCTTCAGTCTCCTGCAGAATTTTTACATCTGACACTTTTTGGAGTGTTGAATGCTTCTAATCCTATTGTATGGTATGACTAATACAAAGTTACCATTTATTATAAACAAGGTTTACAAATCTCTGTGGCTACAGAGACCCCTGATCATTGGTGGCAGTGCAGTAAAATAGCACAGAAATAGTTGCACAGAATGAAAGCCCAGCTATGATTGGCCCATTGGATTCTCCTGCTGTAGGACAGCCAGTTCCTTGTAACATCATTATGGCATTCTGTACAGATTGTCTCATGACTCAGTGATGTTGGTTTTGTGACTCTGTTGAGCTACAGAATATCTGACTAATTCCCCTGAAGGGTTATGGACACGCTTTAGTAGCTAGTGATCAGTCTCAGACCTGTTGAAAAAGACCATGGCATAAGCCGACAACATTTTTGGAGTGATGCATGCCTTGTTAACTATGCACATCTAGTTATGCCCATCTTTAGGGGAGAAATGGTTGGAAATTACCCTTTCATCACTAAGTGCCTGTTAACATGAGATGACTGACCAGACGTAGTCTAATGTCTAAGGGATGAAACTATTGGGAGACAACAACTGGATTGATAAAATCACCTTGCCCAGATGCTGTTGTTTCCTTAGGATAAGTCAGTTCTGGGACACCCTGAAGAATGTCTCCCCTTTTCTTAGGCATAAATGCAGATATCCGGCTGATTCTAGGCATGTTGTGCCTGAGCATTTTGCGTAGGGGTGTCCACATCATGTAAGCATGTCTAGCCAGCCTATGAAAGGCCTGCATTGATGGGCTTTGGGCTTCTGTCAATGGCATCACTTTGACATCAATTTGAGATTCTCCTGAGATCATTCAGAATTCATTACCAGGTGCATCTGACCTGCAGTTGACCTCCTTCTGACTTGCATTTGACTTGCTTCAAGGGGGTTATGTCTTTCCATAGACTGTTATGGGATCCTGCTTGAAAAAAAAACCAAGGCCCCTATTCTTTGGCTAGCTTTAGAGCTCACTTATGTAATAGAAGTTCTGTGGTTACAGTTGACATACTCATTATATACATGTCTGTATGTAGAGATCCTGCTGCCCCAAGCACATCTGAGTGATGAGGTCCTTATGTGCTCTTTATGACTATTCTTTCTGTAAAAAAAATTTGCTAGAATGTGCTATTGCAGTCAGGATATTGTCTGCATTACAGGTGAAACTTGAATAATTAGAATATCGTGCAAAAGTTCATTTATTTCACTAATGCAACTTAAAAGGTGAAACTAATATATGAGATAGACTCATTACATGCAAAGCAAGATAGTTCAAGCTGTGATTTGTCATAATTGTGATGATTATGGTTTACAGCTCATGAAAACCCCAAGAACCCCAAATCCACAATCTCAAAAAAGTAGATTATTACATGCAATCAATAAAACAAGGATTGTACATAGAACAATATCGGACCTCTGAAAAGTACAAGCATGCATATGTACTCAGTACTTGGTTTGGGCCCCTTTTGCAGCAATTACTGCCACAATGCGGCGTGGCATGGAAGCTATCAGCCTGTGGCACTGCTGAGGTGTTATGGAAGACCAGGATGCTTCAATAGCGGCCTTCAGCTCTTCTGCATTGTTCGGTCTCATGTCTCTCATCTTTCTCTTGGCAATGCCCCATAGATTCTCTATGGGGTTCAGGTCAGGCGAGTTTGCTGGCCAATCAAGCACAGTAATCCCACGGTCATTGAAACAGGTTTTGGTGCTTTTGGCAGTGTGGGCAGGTGCCAAGTCCTACTGGAAAATGAAGTCAGCATCCCCATAAAGCTTGTCTGCGGAAGTAAGCATAAAAGTGCTCCAAAATCTCCTGGTAGACGGCTGCGTTGACCCTGGACTTAATGAAGCACAGTGGACCAACACCAGCAGATGACATGGCTCCCCAAATCAACACAGACTGTGGAAACCTCACACTGGACTTCAAGCATCTTGCAGTGTGCGCCTCTCCAGTCTTCCTCCATACTCTGGGTCCTTGGTTTCCAAATTAGATCAAAATTTGCTCTCATCAGAAAAGAGGACTTTGGACCACTGAGCAACAGACCAGGTCTGTTTTTCTTTAGCCCAGGTAAGACGCTTCTGACGTTGTTTGTTGTTCAGGAGTGGTTGACAAGAGGATGTCAATGATGGTTTTCTGCACAATTGTCAGGTCAGCAGTCTTTCCCATGATTGTGATTCCTACTGAACCAGACTGAGAGACCATTTAAAGGCTCAGGAACCTTTTGCAGGTGTTATGGCTTAATTAGCTGATTAGAGTGGGACACTTTGAGCCTAGAATATTGCACCTTTTCACAATATTCTTATTTTCTGAGATTGTGGATTTGGGGTTTTCATGAGCTGTAAGCCATAATCATCACAATTATGACAAATCACGGCTTGAACTATCTTGCTTTGCATGTAATGAGTCTATCTCATATATTAGTTTGACCTTTTAAGTTGCATTAGTGAAATAAATGAACTTTTGCACGATATTCTAATTATTCGAGTTTCACGTGTATATGTAGTACGACTTTTTAACTTATGGTACAGACCATCAGACAAGAGAAAGGAGAGATGGTTTTATGTATTCTGAGCTATAAAAAGCCTTCTGACTCCTCTGAAGATCTTCTAATCCCCCTTCTAACTACATTTCTCTTGCTGAATTTAATAATAAATCTCCAGAGGTTGTAAATTATGAGACTTGGTGCTGTCCTCTTTAATCCTGCTCTCGGCTCTGCAGGAAAAATGGCCAATGCAGACATGTATTTCCAATAGCAGTACTTTCTAAAACATGGCACAATTACACAATATACTAAAATAGAATATGAGAATCCTCTAAGTCAGCGGATCTCAACCTGTGGATCGCGACCCCGTCGGGGGTCGAATGACGATTTGACAGGGGTTCGTCCCGCTAAAACCGCCCACAGAAAATCACCATAGGAATGCATAGCTAGATTCCTATTGGCTATTTCACTTTGCAATAGCAAACTAGCTATTGCACCCGCCCTCTGCAGCTGCCGCCAATCAGCAGAGGGGGACCTGCAGTTTTCCATCAGGTCCCCTTCTAGTGATTGACAACAGCAGGGGGCAGGTGCAATAGCTAGTTTGCTATTGGCTATTGCCAAATAGCAAAATAGCCAATAGGAATCTAGCTATGCATTCCTATGGTGGTTTTTTTATTTTATTTATTTTTTTATTCTGATGGCGTGCGGCACAATAAGGCTGCAACTGTTTAATAATCAATATGTGCTCTACAGCAGAGCTTACAATCTACATATGAAAGTGGGTTGTAAATAATAATACTAATAATAAAAATAAAAAAATGTTTAAGTTTTCCTTTGAAAAAATTGCTATTATTTTAATTATTATTTTAGAAAAAAAATGACTTATTTTTATCATCTACCTATAAAATCTACATATAAGAATGGGTTGTATATAATAATTACAAAAAAAGTTTGAGTTTTCTTTTGAAATAAAATTACTATTATTATACATTTTTTTTGTTTTCAAAAGAAAACTCAAACCTTTTTTATTTTTATTATTATTATTAATAATTACAACCCATTTTTATATGTAGATTTTATATGTATAAAATACACCTTTTATTATTATCATTATTATTAATAATAAAAGCCGACACCCTCGGCTTGTGTTATATGGTTTGCCATTTTAGCTGTTACAGCAGTGGTTCTCAACCTGTGGGTTGCTGTGTGATTTCTGCTGTGCTAGGTGAGAGTCCTCCTCAGCCCTCTCCTAGCGCAGCAGTCTCAGTTCTCCCGCCACGCCGCCAGATGTCGCTGCAGCAGCCACGTCATCCCTAAATTTTACCGTTGGGGGTCACCACAATTTGGCAAATGTTACCAAGGGGTCCCGGCCCTAGAAAGGTTGAGAACCACTGCTCTAAGTGGTCCACAGGTCCCTTCACCCAGCCAAGAGAACACAGAGAGAATGCTTTGCTGTTGAGTTGATGTTTCTTATCTTGTCACCCATAGCAATGTGCTCAGGGATTGTGAATCTTTGTGTTCCCTTGTGATATGTATATTATGGTGGAAAATAATCACTCTCTTTTACATGCACATTTTCAGTAAAAGGCCCCTAAGTATTAGTAATGCGTTGGGGCTAGATCTGGCACAAAAATGTAGTTGTTGCCAAAAACCACCAATCAGGTTTCACCTTTTATAGGATAAAAAAATATATATACAAGTATGCTGTGAGCAACAACTTTTGTTCTGCTGTGCTTTCCACCAGTTTTAAAGAAGAACGCGCAGGCAGTATAAAACGTAACCCTTGCAGTGGGACAACCCCATGCACTGCAAGAGTTAAGTGCTCGCTTTGGTCTAGGGTCTAAAATAAAAAAACGTGGTGATAAACCTGTATGCTCTTATATAACACGTTTACTGAAGCTTGCTGTTGGGCAAAGTTCAGGTTGAGGTTACAATAAAATAGAGTTCTTGAAGAGTTGTAAACAAATCGGAGATATTTTCAGCACAAAGGAAGAACACAGCAAAGACCTTTTAAGGCAGACTAGCAAAAGAGTGCTTGTTCCAGAATAGGAAAGGTTGCAGATAATACTAACAACGCTGAAGAAGCGTTTTATATATATGTAGTTATATACAGAAGTATCAATAAGATGTAGTAACAATATGTACAATGTTGTGTTAAGGTTTTCTATGTGCAAGAAAGAATGCCAGAGGATATCATAGGGGCCAGTGTGTGCAGGAGAGGAGTGGAGAGGGGATAACATCAGGCAGCATTTGCATGAGAGAATTGGGGAGGAGACGTGCAAGAAAGAACATAATATGTGCAGAAGAATTACAGGTATGGCGATGGGCAATATTTACAAGACAGAAGAACAGAAGGTGTGACAGCAGGCAGTATGTGCAAGAGGAGTGTGAAGGGTATAACAGTAGTCATTATGTATAGTAGAAGAGTGTGGAGGGTATGACAATGGGCAGTATGTGCAGGAGAGGAGTACAAAGAGTATGACAATGAGCAGTATTTTTAGGAGAGGAGTTCAGAGAGTATGACAATGTGTGGTATGTGCATGAGAGGAGTGCAGAGAGTATGACAATGGCCAGTATATGCAGGAGAGGAGTGCAGAGAGTATGACAATGGGCAGTATATGCAGGAGAGGAGTGCAGAAATTATGACAATGGGCAGTATGTACAGAAAAGGAGTGCAGAGAGTATGACAATGGGCAGTATATGCAGGAGAGGAGTGCAGAAATTATGACAATGGGCAGTATGTACAGAAAAGGAGTGCAGAAAGTATGACAATGTGCAGTATGTACAGCAAGGAGTGCAGAGAGTATGACAATGGGTAGTATGTACAGCAAGGAGTGCAGAGAGTATGACAATGGGTAGTATGTGCAGGAGAGAGGTGCAGAGAGTATGACAATGGGCAGTATGCTGACCGTATGCGCAAGACCTTTAAAGGCAGAATAGCACAGCACAGCAAATTCCCAGGTCGCTGGTCCTGCCTCTTACAGGGAGGCCTGAGAGAGCAATCACCAGGCCACAGTGCAGTCACATTGGGGCTGGTAGAGAGGCTACAGTCATGTATACGTTCTGACCAGAGTAACTTGGAGCTCCCAGAAGGCTTTACGCAGAGTTCTCCTTTAAGTGTTTATGCCGATTTATCAATCAAGGATAAGGTACTAATTTATGACTAATAAAATGCTTTTATAGTGTATTATTGACAATATACGTTTGAAAATGTTTTCTTAAAGTAGAACAAGTTCTGCAGAATGTCTATGTTTCGTGTAGCATTCTCCCAGGTCACTGCATCACACTCAATCCTGAGAAATGGAACCTCCCTGGTTAGAGGGACAATCCTGCATGTTCTGCTTTTTGTATCATGCCATGATGTACAGATATGTTCTTTCAGTGTTTGTGGCAACTAAAGGGTCGTTACTCATTCAACTTAACTTATTAGTAAACTTCAGAAAGAATTCGGTGCTTTTACTAGTCTGGAAAAAATTTACATTGGATCGCTCCTCGGGGTCCCCTGAGCAAGGAGTAATGCATTTATTTTCGGCCTACGCAGCATTTCCTGGATTGCAATCACTTAAAGGTATAGAAAATCATTTAATCTTTTGTGGATTGCAGGGGAATGATTGAATAAATGAATGCTTAACTGTACCAGGAGGAATTTCAGAATGGCAGTTTGATATATCTGCTCGGGAATGAGGAAATAGATCAAAAGTTTTGATGTGAGAGGTTTAAATTAGAAATTTCTTTACATAAACATGATAGGAGTTAAAGGGTCAGTCCACCTGAAAGTGATGCCATTGATTCTTTACACTGGCTGAAAAACACATCTGCAAGATCTCTGCACGGAATGTTCCAAACTCCTCCCACCTTCCATATCGATTATGTCTTGCCCTCCCTGTTTGAGATTCCTTTAATTTTATACCATGTACAATGTCACAGAAACTATGGAACGTCAACACATTCAGCAGAAAGTTCGGCTCCAGATAGGGTTGCCACCTTTTCTTCAGGCCAAACCCGAACACTATAGCGCGTCGCGGCGATTTGTTTGTACAGTATACACTATGCATGTATTTTGTAAATAAATGACATTGGAGTTAATCACAACTTGCCAGATATGCATTCTGTAGATAAGTGTACAAAGCAGTACCCATATACCTTGCCGCACTTCTTACCAGATATGCCAAAAGTAACGGGTGCCGGTAATGACTGCGGATGGCGCTGCTCACAACAGAACAACAATACAGATGTCTCCAGCACACCGGCACCAAGATCCCATGTTACTGCAAATCCATTTGATTGGATCCTGTGCGGCTGATCGTACCGTGGGCGGGTCTGCTGTGCCATTGACTTGAATTGCACTGCCGCGCCCCCTCCTACCCCAGAACGCAGGGAGGCTTTATATAGGCGGTCCCTCGCGTTCAGGGCACGGGACATTGCGGTAGATGTGCGGGCGGGTGGAAACAAGGCCTTAAGTAGAACACCACACATACGTTTTATTTGTTTTGTGTGCGAGTATTAAAATATAACACATAAGATCTGTGTCCCCAACCTTCATTTCCTATTGTGTCACCTATAAAGAAATAGCGTCAGGTTTTGTTCCCCTGCCTGTATCCTTGATGTGTACTATTGCACATAAAAGATGCCCCCACAAAACATTTTGGGGGGGGCATGTTTATTGGGCAATACTGATCCCCCCTTTCCAATTAATATTGCATTTGATCAAAATGTATTAACTTCACCCCTCCGTGTTTTTTTTTCCCTCGATACCCTCTTACCTTTTTCACTGGAGTTATCCACAATAAATATACTCACTGTTCTGTTGTCATCTACTGCTCCACAGCCACATGCCAGGTCCCATGCTGCTATTTACTTATGTCATCAGGAGCTGGTTGTCCCTTCCTGGTACTTGAAGCCAACACCCTGATGATGCGTGCAGGTCATCCTCAGTCCAGTCGCAGGTCCACCTTCTACCAGCGCAGGTTCACCCTCCTACAGCCGCCAGCAAGTTGTGTGACGAAATCGCTGCTCTCCACAACCCCTGCTAGCCGGCTGGCTGCCGGAGAAAGATCCGTCCCTCACGGCTCCCTCTCTCCCTGATGTCACTTCCTCCTACAGCCACGGAGGAGAGACACAGGAGAGGGAGAGTCGAGGGACGGGAAACAGCGCCACCCGGTGTCCGCCGCAAGTCATGCTAGTATGCGGCATTGTACCGTTTGAATGATGTGCCCGGGCGGGAGGTGGGCACAGACCCGGGCACATGATTGCAAACCCGTACTGCCCGGGTGAAACCCGGACGGGTGGCAACCCTAGCTCCAGAGCAGGTATAAAAACTCAGTGAGTTTAACAGATGACAGCCATAAGTAATACATTATCTTTGGGTGGATGGACCCTTTAAAGCTGAACTCAAACCTAATTTGTTTTGAGTACCCCCAGTATCATAGTTTTATTTCCTGTTGATCTGCAGCGGACTAGATGAAAGCACACAAAGACCACCATGTTGCAGATTTTGGAGCTGGTGGTTACCCCATTAAAAAAGGCCTCAGAGAGATCAGAAACTGAAAGTCAACAGTTATTTATTAAAAAAAACAAAAACATGCAGAACTATATTTGCAAAGCAAAAAGGGATCTACGTACACAATTTAAGCATTTGAGCTTACTTACACTTTAGTATATTACAGCTTACCAGTCATTAGATGTGGTGGCTTCATTAGTTTTTTTTCAGGCTTTTTATTTCTACGTGGTGATGCTGCCACTTATACGCGTTACTTACTGTACTGTATCTGTGGAGGAGCAGCGTTGTCATCCTAGGAAAGAATATCTTCCCTACTCCTCATCTCAATGGACGGATGTTGGGGGTTCACAGAGGAGAGCTAGGCAGGTCTGATAACACTGAAGAGTGTGCAGGAACTTGTAAGTACACTGGACTTCTGGCAGAATTATTAGTTATTTTTTTGCACTTATCAAACAGATATAACAAAATGCTTTCAATTGTATAATTAACACACCATATACAAGAATTTCTTTGTTAGGTTTTAAAAATAATTTAAAGCTAAAGTCCACCTTTAAAAAAATGATAAATGCATATATATTCATAAAAGAAACAAATGTGCATTTATTATGAATTTGCTTTGGAGCCAGTGAAGCATTGCATCCGCTATCATTGGATTGTTTGTGCAATGCTCTGGCTCCTGCAGATTCTTCTTCCCATCCTTGTCCATACCAAGGTACAGATATTCAATAAAGTTGGCCATACACTGTTATATCTTTTTGTTCAGCCTACAGACTTAATGTAAAAATATAGCAGATTCCTCCATCTATGCTAAACAGCATGAATGGACGAAGCTCCCGCCGTGTCCTTTGCATTCTGACAGCTGCTGTCAGAATTCTCAAACAGTCGCTATCAACATTCTCAAACAGTGAGGGCAGCTGATTGGCTATCATCACTGTTCACCTGAAGATTTTCCATCCAGCTCTTTCAATTTCCTGATTGAAGCATGCCAGATGGAAGGGTGCCAACAGGGGCAGGCAAAATGTGCACAGTGTATGGACAGCTTAACATTCAGGGAGGAAGTGTCAATGGAATACAAGTGCAGTGACATCACCGCACTTGTCTTACATTAAGAACTGTGGGGGCAGGCGGTGCTTGTAGTTACTCCATTCGCAGATCCTGTCAAAAGATCTGTGAATGGATGACGGAGTTTTGTGGGCCGAGCCAGATTAAAAATAGTAGCAACAGCTTGCAGGGAGAGGAACCCTGTGTTTCAGGTAAATGGGGTG
>NW_017306389.1:1860029-1911613 GCF_000935625.1 Nanorana parkeri
GGGGAGTGATGTGACCATGTGTTATGTTACAACCTGAATATGGGTATAACATGAAACGTGGCCTAAAAGGTAAATTTAAGCTGGCCGTACACTATAATATTTTCTTCGTTCAACCTGCTGGCTGAACATAGAAAATATAACAGTTTCCTCCATCAACTCTTACGAGAGTGATCGAAGAACCTCTTGCTGTCTTCATTGTATTCAGCTGGTGGCCGCTATCAGAATACCCGCACAGAGCCAGCAGCTGATTGGCTGCCCGCTCTGTTTGTTCGAAGATTTTCCGACCGTCTCTTTCTATCAGCTGATTGAGGGATGCCAGCCGAAAGGGTTCTGACAGCGGCACCCACTGTGCGAATTTCATCAAGAACCTCTCAAAATTCATATAGCGTATGGCCAGCTTTAGCCTTTAAGTGTATGCTGATTTCAAATAATAATAAGAAAACATTTAAAAGGCTGGCTGTTCCTGGAAGCAATCAGCCTTGTTTTTCTCCGTGTTCCAGAAATCACGTAAGCAAATCCCGTGTTCATTTTTAAAGCAGACATACATTTATTGGGCTTGCGTAATGCTATGATGTGAGAGTAAGCTAAGCACAGTCCACTTGATAAAGCAATCCTGGTGCAAAACACTGAGGTAAAATAATCCCGTTTACCAGGGCTGATACTTCCTTATACAAATGTAATGATATAAATGTAATTGTTTGTAACAATCTGCTTGGTGTAATTAGGTAAAATGTTAAGCTTTTCCTGAATGAAAGCTTGCCATGCCCATAGAAAACTGTTTTCTTCCTGTCATTCAAATATGTGTTTCTGAATTGTACTCTCACTTGTTACAGTGAACCTGCAGTGATTATAAAGAACTCTCCCCTCACTTCCCCATCCTTCTAATCCACCTCCACAGTTTAAAGTAATACCCATACTTCCTGTCAGTTTCTGATTGCTGTTTGTGTCCCCGTGAAGAAGATTCACCATCTTTGTTTGTTCAGCTAAACGTAATCACCAACAGTGCAAGTGAAAGAAAATCCCTAATTTTGGGCTGCCACCACAACAGGAATGGAGGGGGAGTCTTATAATGGCGACACCATTTCTGGTGACAACCAGGGATATTTCTCGCATTGGAAGGATTTCCTCTCACTTTCTCGTTTCTCTTGTTAAGGCTAACAATCCAGTGCCACTGCCTCGCAATTACCAGCGGCATTAGTCAGCCTACCATGCAAGCTCGTTTAGTTGGATGTTCGGTGGCTTAACAGGTCAAAACAGTCCAACAGCCAACTGAAGGAACTTGCACAGAAGCCTGACAACACCAGTTCTAATTACATGGCAGGGACAAAGCATAATCAGCCGTTAATGTCAAAATCTTCAGGTTACCTTGCCACAGATTCACAAAAAGTGAGTTATTATAGAAAACTGTACACAGTGAGGCATGATGCCAGACATACTAAAAATAGATTTTAAGTGTTAGAGTTAGATAAGTTTTAGGCTACATTCATACCTGGATGTGAGCATTTACAGGTGAATCTGCAGAGTTTTTATTTGTTTTTTGTGTGTTTTTTTCAGCTTAAGCATTTTAGTTATAGCCAATGGAAAGCTAAGTACCAGAAAAAGTAGATTATTTAGCCTTTAGAGGTTGTTTAGCCTTGAAAAATGCTCAATTTCAGGCGTGTTTCAGGTGCTTCCATTAAAGTCTATGAGGCCAAAAATGCCCCATTCTGCTTCAAAAGTAAAGCTGGCCACACACCTATAGATTATCTGCAGAATTTCTATGGTCAGATGGAAAAAGCGCAACAGATTCCTCCATCTACGCTAAACTGAGTGGATGGAAGAATCTCCCGCTGGGCCAAGCTTCACTATCTTGCTAGTCGGCCCCACTGGCTCTCAAAATACCTGAACAATGCCTGTATCCAATCAGGTTGTTCAGGATTTTTGAGAGCCAGTGGGGCCGACTAGCATGATACTGAAGCTTGGCCCAGCGGGAGATTCTTCCATCCACTCAGTTTAGCGTAGATGGAGGAATCTGTTGCGCTTTTCCATCTGACCATAGAAAATCTGCAGATAATCTCTAGGTGTATGGCCAGCTTAACTCATATACCTTTGTGACCTTCAGGTTTCGAGCTACAGACGCTTGGGCACTCATATGTGAACAGGCACAATTTAAAAGCAGAGGATTTTGGTTCTTGATCGTTTTGGAGTTTTGAACTTCCAGCTACAAAATGCTCAGGTGTGAATCAGGGCCTAGGGTTTATGGGTTTCTGCATTTGAGAGGTGGTAGTTTTTAGGGTCAGTTTGAAGCTGGTGTACACATATATATTTTCTTCATTCAACCTGCGGGATAAACAAAGAAAATATTACAGATTCCTCCATCAACGCTTACGAGATTTGGCGAACGAATCCCCCTCAGTTTGCATTGTATTCTGACAGCGGCCGTTGTCACACTACCTGGAGGGAGCTAGTATATCATTGACTGCTAGCTCTGTTCGGCCAATAATTTTCCAACCACCTCCTTCGATCAGCTGATCGAAGGATGCCGGGTAGAAAGGCTCTCACAGGGGCACCCACTGTGCAAATTTCAGCGAGTTCATCAGGAACCGTGACATTCGTACTGTGTATACCCCACTTAAGGAGGTAGGTTAAAGATAGGGTATTTTTTGAACTTTTTATTAGTTCCAAAAAATCTGCGGCAAATATTTTAATTTCTGGATTTTCTGTGCCAAAAAACATTATGCAAATTAACTTGATTGTCAAGTAAACATCACTCTGCCAGGAGTCCAGCAATGATTTAGATACGCTGTATATATAATCCTAATGCATTCCTGCTCTGATTTTAAAGAGCACAGTGTCAGGGCCAATCCCCTTTTCTTTATATGAACCGGAGCAAAGAAAAGGGTCTCTGTTGCCCAAACTCATCTCTTAGGAATATACTGTCATCCAAGTCCCAGGTATTGGGCAGTGATTATCTAAATGCAATGATAACCACCTGGCAGCTCTCTTATCCTTCATTTGGCCTATTTCGCCTGGGCACAAAATAACTCTAACGATATTTTTACAGGTGTTGGAGGATGGATGACCTCATGGAAGGTGAGATGATAAATTACATCTCACTGGCAAGTGTTTGATTTGTTCAGTGCTACCATCTTATCATTGCATAATGAGACTTTTCCTCATTTGTTTTGGGATGTTGGGAGTTATCATTAGTACTGTTCCTGTATCTGAGCATCACAGATGGTAAATCCACCAGATGGTACCTCCACCAGGTATATGCGTGTTTGTGTAAAACATGTGTGAACGTCCAAATGAAGTCCAAAAAAAAAAAAGACATGCATATAAATGTTTAGTAGCAGGGAAGTTGGTCACCTTTCCTGATGAAGGGACCCAGCGAGGTCTTGAAACGGTGCTCTTTTTTTGATATGCTGAAAGGCGTCATTAGATGAACATCCATTGGTGAGCTGGTGATTTATTTTCTCCCTGCTCCCGCAGTCTCCTGTGAGGCGGAGATATCCAAGGAGACTGCACGAGCAGGACACATCATTCTCACCTAGGTGATAATGGCTTTTTGTTTTTTTTAAAGATAGAATAATTGCACTTTGGGGGGTGGGGGAGAGTTCAGGAAGGAAAAGTTGCTTAGTTGCTGAAGGTCGGCTTTAATAGTGAAGAAAAAATAGTATTTAGTAACGCAGACATGCCTTTTAGGTGTTAAGGTCGGTTTACAAGGAGTATACAGACTGCACAAAATAGCCATAAAAAAGACCAGTGACTTATATGGCTGATCAATATGATGCTGGATATCCTTTTAATAGGGTTTAAAGTTCAGCAATTCAACACGTCCATGTTTGCAGTGTCAACATGCTGCAGAATGCTGACTTGCTGTGTTTTATGTCATGGGCATAGTGATGGCCTTCTAATTTATGACTGATCTTTTTCAGATGAAGAGGAAGCCCTCAATCTAATTATGAAGGACCTGGCAGCACTGGGGAGATGTGGAGGATTACTGGACAGTAATCGTAATAAGAATAACAAACAGGTGAGTCTTGTGTTCCTTGTTTCTAAAATGCTTGACTGTTAAATGGTGGCTGTGTTTAGGCCGTGCCAGCAGGATGGTTCTTAGAGCTGAACGCCGGTCAAAAATATAAAGGCAACAGTGTTCTCTTACCTTCCATAAATCTTGAGTTTGCTTTACATTTTGTGCAGCAGGCACTCAATAATTGCTTTGTAACATAATGTTTTCCAGGGTTCATTCTTCTAAATATCTAGTTTATAAGACCAGCCAGCACTGTGTTCTCTCTCCTTGAGAGGGGCAACCGGTCATGTAACAGACTGTGTAGTTCTTTCAGATCATTGCGGATGGAATTAAGTCAGTGCTTTCTTTAGTAGAAGGAGTAGGCAACTGTCAATACCCACAATCCTGCCCTTCCATCACTGATAGCCCAGTGCATCATGGGACATGTACTTCACTGAGCCACGCTGAATATCTAAAGGACATGACATTTCAAGGTTTTAAATGTCTACATGATGGAGGCTATTACAGGTCAATAACATGCCGAAAATATGTTAAATGCACACGTAATTTTAGGGGAAGATTGTTGTTAAAACGAATTTTCTAGTGACAGGGTCTCTTTAACAGTTATAGCATCACAGTATGCCTACACTGTATGCAAAATAAGTTACCTGGGGAGAATTGCTCAAGTAAGCCTGCGAGAGAACCTTTTTATTACTCTATTAATGAACAATCCAGCAGACAATATGAGAGCTATGAGAGCGGCCTGTCCTTGGGCATAGTTGTGATGTACAAACATCAAGAAGCTGTATCGCTAGTGGAATTGGGTATTTTATTATGGAGGCAGATTGTCTGGCATTTTGGAGGCAACATGCCATTTCTTCCTCTTCTTCTTGTCCAAGGACCTCTATGGTACAACTTTTTGGAAGAGAAAACACAAGGAATGGCACCATGATACCCAACAATAAACAAAAACACAACAATAAATTGGAATTTAAATGGTTGCACTTTATTGGTTTGAAAATGTTGTAAATAAATTAAACTTTATTAACTTTATAAAACTGTATATCAATAAAAATTAACTATTGCTCAGTCATTAGGGCTTGAGCAATAAATAGTGAAATCTCGTAAACCAAAATTAGTCCCCCCTTGATCCAAGGGTGACAAACTACATAAAAGTGCCTGTGACGAGGGGGAGCTCGCTGGGATGCAACCGGACCAACTGTGGCTTCACCACTGATCATGGACTTCTAGACAACTTCCACGCACAAGAGAAGACTCCAGAAGAGGCACCAGGTCACGACTTACTGACCAAGGACAAAAGTGGGTCCTGAGCTTACACAGCTTGAGAACCACTGTCATAGAAGCTGCCACTCTGACTACTGGCCAGCATGCTAGTTTTGGACATTGCCTTCTCTTGCAATCTTTTCTGCCTACATATGTCCAGCTTCACTGCCCTGGAACTGAAATGCAGTACATCCATATAAGAGTATAAGGTTTTATCAGAGGTTTTTTAAGGCAGGCACTGTTCAAATCTTTGTGACAGTTTCCCTTTAAAGCACAAACAAACCCAAAACCAAAAATATGATATATTGAAGCTGAGGTGATTGAACAACTGCCTTCCATCTAAGCTGCACCTAAAATAGCTGACCCAGACACGTCTTTCCTGAGTTACCTGATCATATCTGCACACATTTTTTTTTTTTAGCACTTCCTTTTTCTGTCAATGCACGTTAGTCATTTGCAGCTTCTTAAAATTGCATCATTAGTTCTTTCTTCTTACTGCTGTAAGGCATAGGGTTCACTGGATGGAAATATGAGGAAGTTTCTGCTAAACATAAATTCTTCAAGGATCAGGCTGTCATTATTACACAGTCAGTGAATAATATTGGAATTTGACTGTCCAGGTGCACGTGTTGTTTCTTTACTCCGCAGACTTTTCGTATTAACATCGGAAATCCAATATCTCCACAAATAGCTGAATGGTTCTGCGAAATCGCTTTTCAGTGCAAAAACACGGTTGTTAACCTTTCTGGCAAGCAGAAAACAGCGGAAAGATGTCATCTAGTCTGGGGACAAGCTGCGGAGGAAAGGCCTTCTTGTTTTGATTAAGTGAAGAGCCTTTCTGAACCTTAACCCAAAACAATAACACGGCGTCTGCAGGCAAACAGAAGGAATTCAGGGAGTCGGGGAGGAAAAAGGAAGCCCCACAACAAAAACAGCCAGCCGTGTATCAGCTTTATTGATTGTGCTTTTAAATTGGATGTCGCCCCATAGGCAGCATCTTGTTTTTGTAAGCGTCCAGGAAAATACAAAACTTCGATAAGAGAACTGAAAAAGAAAAAATAGACATGTCTTTTTTTTTTTTCAGCTTAAAAGCAGAACTCCAGCCAATAATAGCAAGATAAAAACGAATAGCCCATTAGAATAATAAATGAATAAAAACAGCTTTTGCAGAAGTTTCATCTTCAGAGATTTCCCTTGTAGTACGTTTTTGCCACAAGATGTCTTCAGTCTGATGAGCAGGATCATGAGATAATAAAACCAGAACAGAAATACAGACATCCCAACTCTCGCGGACGCTCCGGGAGTCTCCCGCTATTAGATAGCGGCTCTCGATCGAGCAGATTAAACCTTATCCTGCGATCGTTTTTTTTTTTTCTTTTCTCACATCGGGAGCAGCGGAAAAAAAAAGGCATACGAATGCACGGGGAAAAAAATGGCATACGAATGCATAGCTAGATTCCTATTGGCTATTGCACTTTGCATACCTCCCTGAAATGAGAGGGACACCTCCCTGAAATTGCTTCTTTCAGGTTGGGATCCCTGAAAATATATGTGAAATCTTCCAATGGGGACACTGGTGCTAGTGACCTCACGGGATTTCCCTCACTTTGGAGGGATTTCCTCTAACTTCCTGTTGTAGATATCAGACAGGAAGGGAAATCTTACCAATGGGACACAGATACCCAAAAAAGCTGACAGGAGTTATGACGGCCCTTACTCTATCCAAAACAAAACAAAAAAAGTTTTGGCTTGTGTTCTACTTTAAATTGCTGTGAGATAGAAACTGTTATTACAAGACAAGTAAAGCCCAGATGCCATACCCAGCATGCTAGTCAAAATATACTTCATCTGATGAGATTATGTATTTTCAAGCTTTGATATTAATAGAAATTGCTTAACTGTGGGTTGCCGTCTGGAAAGCGAATGTCAGGTTCTCCTTTCTTAAACATTAAAAAGCAGAAGTTGTTTTACAGATTGGCTGTTAACATAGAATTCTAATATGTCTGCTTTTAGGACCTTCTACATCCACGAATCCCACATTTTATGACTGCATGGAAAGGGACATGTTTAGATTGTCAGAAGAAGGGTGTGACCATGTCCATGTACCCAACAAATATTGGAAACATCTGCAGAAACATGTGTCTCTTGTAGACCAGCTGTAGAGTAGATGTACGCAGTGTTTTAGAATAATGACTCTCGTTCCATTTATTTACACCATTTACAAAGTATAGCTCACAGCTTCCATTTTTATTTCATATTGACTAATACACACAGTTGTGAAACTGTTATCCAGTGTTTTTCTCTTTGCAAAATTACCCAATTTATGATTTGCTTCTTTACCAAAACAAAACAATAATACAGTTATTTGGTCAATGCATGTACAATGTGCTTTTCTGCTCAGGAAAAGGAAAAAATAATTTTGGCAGATGTCTGCAATTGAAAAAGTCCTTCACTTTCTGTTTTCTGTTTGGAAAAGTTCTCAACTTCCCTTCACCATTGAGTGCTCTATTTTCTGTTGCCTGTTTTTGAATAAGTTTGTTTCTTTCTGTTCAAAGTCAATGACAGGTCCAAAGTCATGCTCCTGGCCTGTTTACACTAAGAGCCCATTCACACCAGGGTGGTTGTGGATCAGCGGGCTTACTGTGCTGATTTCATAAGGGAGGATTTGGGAGTTTTTCATTGCGTTTCAGCGCTGAAATGCAATTCAAAACGCCCAAAACCACGCTGATCAGCGGGGTTCCATTGACAGCTGTGTGAAAACCGCACTGATCTGCGCAGCAAAAATAGGACGGGGCCTTATATCCCACTTGGTCAGATTGGAGTACGCAGCTTTTTAAGAAGTATGGCAGCTCTACTGTATGCAATTTGTCAGATCAGTGAGCCCCAGCCAATGCTAAGACTAGATATCCATGAGGCTATTACTTCCCCTATGGTACTCGCAGTATGAGCTCCCATTCAGTAAGATCAGTGTTGCTCAACTGGTGGCCTATTCGGAAAATTAGTGTTTCATCAATTTAAAGGAGATTTATGGAAAGAGTGAAGTACACTCATCCCCATAGTTAGAGCCGACATGTGACACTGCAGCTGTCACACGCCGGCTCTATTGATCGAGAACTGAGCGATCAGCTGATCACTCAGTTCACAATCTTCTCCCTGCAGTGAGAAGTGACTGTCAGTCACCGTTCTCCACAGGGATTGCCACCTACCCTCTCCTTTCCTCCAGCGCTGACTGGAGGGACAGATGGGGGAGGCGGCGGGCTTAGCTGGCTGTGGCTCTAGAGTGGCAGGGCCAGCTGTCAATCAGGTAGTGGGGTGGATCCCGACAAAATTGTCGGTATCTTTTCAAGCCGCAGTGTGGCTCTGCGCTGTCAGCATACAGCTGGCAATAGCACGCTTTATATGCTGAGTTTTGGGTCATAGGATGACATTAGTAAACATCCCCCATGACCCTAAAGAGAACTATGGCCAAAAAAGGTTTGGCCATAATTCTCTTTTAAGGGAGAAGCTGTAGGGCCAGTTCACACACGGGTTTAGCGCACACGATGGCACACTGTGCGATATGTGTGTTGCATTGCCATGCATTTGAATGGAACCCCAATGCATCTCCTGGCAGCCAGTGCATGCACTACTTTTTTCCCGCCGGATGTTATTGTAGTACTGTGCGTTGCATCATTGTGTGATTGCACAGTACCATGCATTTAGCACAACACTTAGGTCTGATCTGGCCTTGATAAGAGTGATAAGAGACAGTAGGGCTGGTTAACTGGAGGTTGAGAACCATCACTCATAAAATTGTGTAAATATTCACTTCAGATATCCAGTCTGTGATTGGGTATTTAAGGTGAACAGGAATTTGCTTCTCACATGATTGGATAATTAAATTAGATAATTAAAGTGAATATTCATACAAATTTTTAAGTGAAGATTCTCAACTTTTCAGTCGTCGTTGTTGTAAGGCGGACTGCTACATTACCACTACATTCATGAAGACAGACAGCTCACAGGGCAGCAACTATGAGGCTAGGTTCACACCTGGGCAACTCATGACCGCGCGGGAATCCGGCACAAAACTCTGCGGATTGCTGTGCGGTCACAGAGTAGCCCACCATGGCCGATCGCGCTGTGGGTGCCATTATTTTCTAGTGGCACCCCAGTTGTGCAGGGCGGATTGCACGGTTTCCAGCCGCGATTCCGCCCGTGCATTTGAACACGCTCAGCAGCGCATTGTGTGTCGCAAAAAAGGTACTTTTTTTTATCTATTGCCGCACGCATATGACCCCATTGCAATCCATGAGGCTGTGTGGCAACCGCTGTGTGCACTAGCACGATCGCGCAGCCTGCGTGTTCCCCAGGTTTGAATCTAGCCTCAGACTTCAGGCATATGTAGCTCGTTTATATTTGCAACATCTGCCAGGTGCTGGGATGAATGAACTCCCATGCACGTGGAGATAGTTACATCATCCTGCTGCAGCAAATCAAGAAGGCCAAAGATCCTGAACCCTTAAGAGGAACAGGTGAAGATGTTGTCATTGGCGAGAGAGCTTGTGGACACCGCTTTACCGGAAGGGAGTATAGTTCTGCTTTAACTTTATATAAAACCCGCATGACAGAAAAAAGGCTGAAACTGGAAGTGGCAATATTGTGAGCTAATTAGGTTTTTTTTTTTTTGTGTGGTGCTTTATCCTAACTTGTTTCAGATGCTGGGGGGGGTAGAGATGAAGGTGTGTAGGTTGGCTTGCAAGAGGTTGGAGCATCAGAAGAACCTCAACTGTGTAGTGCAGGTGAAAAGGGAACAGGGGGAGCAGTAGGCTTCCAATACACTTCCAGTCCACCTGAGTTTGCATAACCCTGCTCTAATTTGTCACCGCCACTCCCCCCTCCCAGTCCAGTCAGTGGTGGAAGTTGTGGCAGGGGCTTTCCCAGACCCGGTGTGACATATAGCTGTGGGGCAGGGAATTGCGCCTCTCCGCAACTGATTGGGCCAGGATGAGGGGTGGCAGTCACAGTTTTGAGTGTTGGCAAACTTAAAGGAGAACTATGAGGTGAGTAATTTTCACTCATCCTCATAGTTCTAGCCGACCTGTGACAATGAAACTGTCACAGGTCGGCTCAGAAGATCGGGAAGTGAGCGAACACATACCAGCGCTCGCTCACTTCTCGATCCTGTCACGGCAGAGAGCCGTGACAGGGGAGGGACTGGATTCCCCCCTCCCCTGTACGATCCTCCAGCGCTGACTGGCGGAACAGACAGGGAAGGGGGCCGGTACAGCTGGCTCTGCCTCTAGATAGGCAGAGCCAGCTGTCACTCATGCAGCTGGGTGGATCCAGACATAATTGTCGGGATCCGTTTCAGCTGCGGCGTCTCAGTATACCGCAAGCTGTAGCTCGCGGTATACTGAGCTTTGGGTGACGGGAGGATGCTAGTTTGTGTCCTCCCGTTACCCTTAGGAGAACTATGTGGAAAAGCACTGACCCCATAGTTCTCCTTTAAGCAAACTGGGTTCGTACCAAGCCTGGACTCATCACTACTGGCTATATATTGAAACACATGAATCCTAGAAGACACTTAACAGAATCACAAATAGTCTGCTGGTTTAACAGGATTACAAATAGTCTGGCAGGTGAAACATTTGTTCCATTTGTTTAATGATCATTACCTACACATAGGGGTTCACTTATAAAACCTCAACCCGACATATAGCCATCTAGGAAAGTGAGTGCCATCCGCCCAGTGTAATCTTTAAATGAGTTTTATAAATGAAGCCCATAGTGATTAAACATTAATGATTTATGTAGCAGGATTGAGTTTTTACAGTGTAGCCGTAGCTTGTTCTAGTGACTACTAGCAAGTGGCTAATTATCTTAGTAGCAAGAGATTAAAATCTCACATGTACCTTAGCCCTAATTGCTTCATACTATATAATAAATGTGTCTGCGTAAAAGTATCTTCTATATAATAAAGACAGATGTCGGAGTTTCCACTGGGGTAATAAGGGGAAAAAAAGAAGCAAACATTCTTAAAATAGGGTCAGATATGGGCTCCCATCAGCCAAGTGTCGGCTAACAGTTGTCTTTCCACTCGCGTAGCATGCAGCATAATGATTGCTGCCTCTCTCAAACACCTCATACATTTGTCACTGAGAAAGCTGGAGGCTGCATTGAATAAAGGCTTTACATTCTTCTGGTTCTGGAATACTGTTGGCTGGGTTGCAGCTGTTTCTTTCGGTAGAGGACCCTGATGAATAATTTTCAATAATCTCAAAAGAATTTTATCCTTTAAAGCCTGCGTTGTGCTGGATGCTGCAAGCAGTGATTGGACACAGGCTTGTGTGCTGCTTGTTTGTATATGTTTCTGGCCGTAACCAGGCAGCAGCATCACGCCCCGGGTTCTGCATCTAGTTAGCGAGCAGCCCACTGTCACTGCCTCACGTTTCTGTGGAAGTATCCGATTATGGGGTTCCACAAGTATCTCCAGATGTGGCTATATAGCTAGCAGATATACTTTATCAACACCTGCTTTTCATCCCGCCCTGCACTGCGTTCTCTGGAAAACGGTTGTGTGCGGCTTAAGGTGGGCACATTTCCATCTATCACGGTCCTATGAGAAATATAACTCATTTAATAATCTAATGTAAAATGAGAGTTAAATATTATTTCCATTTTTGCAGCCAAATTGGCATAACACCCATTTTATATTTGTTTAATTGCTCGCTTTCACAGCACATAACTTAAACAGAATAATTAAAATTGCTGCTTACATTTTTAAGTGCTTTTTACCTGCTTAAAAATCCTACTTAGCCTCCCCACTATGTACTGTTAAGGAGGAGGGCTGTGGGAAATTATGTATACTCTAATGAACACAGTATGTACTGTGCTGGCAGATTTCATTATTAGTTGCACACTAGATTTGAACACTGTGGGGGAATTTATCAAATCTGGAGCAGTTGTCCGTAGTAACCAGTCAGCTTCTCTCTTCAGTTTGTTGTTTGAAAATGAAAGAAGGAAGCCGATTCGTCATCATCCATGGACTACTGCTCCAGATTCTGCCTGCTCCAGTTTTGATAAATCCCCCTCTGTCTGTCCTAACAAAAGGTCAGGCCTCATTCACATGGACCTGCACAGCATGTCTGTGAAGAAACCTGCACCGGGAGGGACAGCTGCTGCATGTAGCCATGTGCAGCCCCCTGTTCAGCTCTATGACAGGACATGGCTGCACGCGGCTATACACCGACCCAAACTTAATGTTGAAGTTCTTTTTCACTTCTAATTACCATATTGATCTTGAGGTTTGTAAACTTACCCACTGAAGATCCCCAAAGGATGTTCTTCATTGCACTGACACAATTTCACTCAGCCCCATGAATATGCACTTTCTTGTATCACCACTCTAACTATGCCTGCCGTCTGAACTACACTACTCAACAGTTGAACTTCCCATGATGAAACATCATCATTGCTTGCTGGAAGCAATGCATGATGGGATATGTAGGTCCCTTTTGAACTCCTATTTTGGTCTCTTAAATTTACCATTAAAAGTGTTTAATTTTATCTGTTTAATAAGTGCAAAAAATCCTTCTTGATCCTGACAGAATCCAGTAAGCTCTTAGATTCCTGCACTGCCCTGTTACCATTCCAGGTTCTGTAGCCCAAATCAGGAACAAGCAGCCTTGTCTGAACTATTGACAAATAGGCCCTATAGTGTAAGATAAGGAATATTTACAGATATATAACAGGCTTGCATTTTGACCCCTCCTGGGCTATGTGCTCAATTTTTGCACAGCCTGATGTCTATACTCACAATACTCACAATAGTATGAAACCCCTTATACCAAATACATGATTCAGCTCTCAGACAAAGGGTGTCCTTAAACAGGGCAAGCTGCACTCAGTCTCTAGGCCATCAGTGGTGGTTGGTGTACATCCTTTTACCTCACATCAGTAGACCAAAAAAACAGTTGGCACAGGTTATTGAACGTGAAGATCTTGGATTTCCACTTCGCCAGAGGTTTGGAATCTTTAGCTCTTCTATAGCAAATGAATTTGACCTTATTTTAACCTGGATCACATATAGACTCTGGTTGCTGCAGGCAAAGCCTCCATTTTTCTTTCTTATGCTAATAAACAGTATGTTCTTTGTGTAGGAGAGATAAAGGACTCAAGATTGACTGTCTCTCAACTATAAATTCAAATGGTAGCCAACATTTCCAGAGAGAACATCTAATTACCTAAGAGAAGGACCTCCAGACTGCTGTCTCATTAAGCTGCATGTTAATCTCCAGAAATATCTTATTTTAGAGAATTGTTCTCATGCGTCCAGGCCTTTCAAAGTAAGCTCTGTATGTGTTCTGTAATGTGTCATTATTCACTTCATTCTGGGCATCAAGTCCAGCTCTTTTATTTAATCTAATCCAGTCCACACACACACTGCCTTCCCCCATAAGTCCCGTTGGAAAACAAAAATTGGCAAGATACGCAAGGGTGTGTTTCAATGCAAGTATTTCTGCTTGGAAAGTACTCTGGATTTTGTTGTCATTTTTATGATATAGGTCACACATAATCACCCTGTGGCCCTGCAGGTGTTAAGGGAACATAAGAGGTCAGTCCACCACAACTTGATATTTCAGTTTTTGATGCATGTTGGTGGGGAATAACCTGATGGTTTATTATAACTCATGTCTCAGAGTCTCCAGCAATGACATCTCCTTGCCATATTGCTAGATCTGCCGTATCTCTGCAGTATTCCTACATTTGCTAAAAATGTAGCTCTTTTTTGGATCATCCCTTTAAATGTTTGGGGAGCTAAGCATGCTGCACAAAATAATCCCCCTCCCTCCCTCCCCCCGTGAACATTTTTCATGGTGCCGCCATTGCTGACTTGTATTTGATGGTATATGTTGCAGGCATGTCATTCTTACCTTTCTTTGTTTCTTGTTGAGTCTCTGACATGAAACAAGCATGTAGCTAGTGAAAGATTGGTATGCCCAATATGCAAATACTTGTTCCAGGTAAGTGACACAGAAGTCAATTTATCAATATTTTTTAACCAAGAAATGACACAACTTTCACCCAAGATTCACTCATTGTTTAATGAATTCTTATGTAAAAAAAATAGTGAATGTTAGGTAAAAGTTGGCAGAATTTTAGGCGAACCATTAACATCCAGACCGTATAGTGTAGAATAAGGAAGATTTGCAGCTATTCGTTTTTTAGGGTTCGGAAATTAACCCTCCCCTACTCTATCAATGCTATAAAAAAAAATTGGGCTATAGCCATGTCAACAGCATGTACACCACATGGATCCTATCAGAGATGAACTTGCTGCTGCTGATGTTCGTAATACATACAACCTGTTTACTGTTAAAGGATTACTAGATATGAGGAGTATGGGAACTGGCTGACAAAACATTGGACAACGTGCTGAATACTTTCCTGCTGCTACACATCAACTTGGGGCGTTCTAGAGGGAAAGCAAGAATGCTTTGGCCTCAAGGAGGCCTGTGTGTTATGATCCTAAGCAGCGCTGTCAAAAAAGCAAAGTGGAGACCACCGTTAATCAAAAAGTGCTCCTTGGAGGTCAGTGCCCTTGAAGGGAAAGGCCTTTGGTATACTTTAAGAGAGCTCATATTATTATGACTGGTATTTACTGTATATAGTGCTGGCAATTTTTGCAGCTCTTTACATACTGTAAATTTACATCAGTTCCTGGCCTCAAGGAGCTTACAGTCTAAGGTCCCTATCTCACAGGCATACATACATATACTTAGGGTCAGTTAACCTACCAGCATGTCTTTGGAGTGTGGGAGGAAACCCACGCAAGCACACTGAGAACATAGAAAGTAGGTGCTAACCACTAAGTCACTGTGCTACCCCCCATGTAGTATAATATAAAGTAAGGTCATTTTTATGTGACTTCCGTGATTTACATGTTTGTTCCTTTATATTTTTGTTGTATTGAATATTAATAGACTTGTAACCCTGCAAAAATTCTCTTTTGTTTTGGATCCATTCAGATTTTTATTTGTTTAGTTTTTTGGATTCAAGGTCCGAAATGTGATTCGGTTTGTTATTCGGATCCGTCCGAATTTTTGTTTTAGAACAAACTCACATGACCATGCCTCCAACAGCCAAAAAACCCCCATCTGATTGGCTAGAGATCTACTAGTTTGTAAGCTATCACGAGCAGGCCCTCGTAACCTTATTGTACTGATATTGTGTTGTAAATGTACGGTCTTCCCCATTTTGTAAAGCGTTGTGCAAACTGTTGGCGCTATATAATCCTGTATAATAATATTAATACATTTGCACAATATGCACAATAGGCTGTCATTGTGAGGAGTAGTGAAGCACAACCATTCTGTAACACTGCAATACAGGAAGCAGAGCCTACATGTAATGAACAATATTACACAGACTCAGGACTTTAACCCTGATACGTTTATTGACATCAACCTGATCTTTTAATTGTACAGCCAAGTCACCAAATATGAGAATTACCTCTTTCCTAAGTCCTCCAGTTAGTGTTAGATGTTCCTACTGATATTAGAAAAATCACCATGTACATTATAAAACTTGCTTTCCTGTTCCTCAATATCCAGTATTGCTGCAAACTGGTTGTTCATCCAGGCCCTCTATAACTATTTGTGTTTACATGCGACTGAAGCACTGAGTTTATTTTGCTTGGATCTTAGCCACCACAGATTGTCATACTTGGAGGACCGACAGAAGTGGGCGGAAGTTTTGGGTCAGTGCAAAGAATGAAAAAGAGAGAAAAAAAGTTCATTATTTTGGCTCGGCTACATGCACAAACATTACATGTTGAGTGTTTGTGCATGTGTTCCATCATGGCTCACCCTTCATGTACTGGAAGGCAAGGCTACATAAACTGACCACTATGGAAAGTAAACTGGGTTTGTGCATGACAAATAGGAGCAGGGCATTCCCACTGCAGTAAAGACAGAGACAAGGCCAGTTATAGTAATGTTACACCTAGTAGTAAGTCAATCTTATGGACTTGCACTGTGCCTAAGTTGCCATTGTCTGGTTCCCTGAATGTTATTGGAGGGTCTACTGGATAATAGAGGGTATTTGAAGTAGCATGGGGAAGATAGTCAAATATGGAGGACAGGAGGAATTTAGATGAAGCCTGGAGAAGAGCAAAACGTTCTGGGAGATGACACCAGCATAATCATTCAGTCTCTGTGTCTCCAAGGGGTTGTTATTACAGTACTAGCATAGTTAGTAATACCTATATGCACAGTCAGTTGGTTCACAAGATTTTGTTGCCAGAACATCAGGCTTTAGGGGATTTGCAGCGGTGGGGTGCCCTGGTGCAGAGCTGCATGCTGATGTGATTTTTAGTAAAAGGGGGTAAAGTTCCACTTTAAGCATTAATTAATTAAGCAGGGGTGTTTCATTCAGGTTTGCTTTAAATCAGTGCTGACCTACTTTCTTGGTCTGGGGAAGTGAAATTACTAAAGCTATCAGATCAGTATGATAGTCAGGTAAATAATAAAACAATAATAAGCAGTCGGCACCGAGGGTATCCGGCAAGAGATGCAGAGTATATGCCCTGGGTGCGTGACGCCTGTGATAGCAGATCTACCCTTCACATGGCTGTGATCTACAGCTAGATCATGATTGTACTGTTGTCTTCCCCTGCTCTTTGGTGATCCCAACAGCATTTCAAACCTGATAGAAGTTTGAGCCCCTCCCAAATCTCCCCAGTAAAAAAAATGACTGGAATTAGGGTGCAGGGTGACAAGTGTGCCTCTGTGTCAAAGTAAAGGATTTGATCCACCGGCATTGGGGAAAAACACTAAGGGGTTTGAGGCCTGGCAAAACACAGACACAGGCCTTCTGCACAAAACACAGAATTGCATTGAAGTCTATAGAAGGTGTTCACACCTTTGAGATTTGTCGCGTGGTAGAAATCGGCTGTCGCACAAAAAGGTCCAGGAGCTATTTTCGGGCGATTGTGGCTTGTTTTGGGTCCCATAGACTTGCATTGAAAAATCGCGCATTATGTTCAATAGGTGATTTTGGAGCGATAATCGCATGATTACAGTATGACACAGCATATGCCAGGAACAGGAACTTAGGTCATGGCTGTTTCTGCTTTTGATTGAACACCTGTACATCTCTATGGAGAACAAAACGCGCGTTATTGCGCGATCTTATGAACAAAATTGCACGAAAACCGCACGGCAACTGATATCGCCCGATATAGGTGTGAGGCTAGGTTCACACCTGGGCGACTCCTGACCACACAGCAATCGTGAACAAAACCACACGAATTGCCGAGCCGTCACGGATTCGCCCACCACTGCCGTCCTTCTCGGGGCATCACTGAAAATGCCCACCTAAACTGTGCTAGAGCATCTTGCGAGATTTGGCATCCTCAGCCTTCCCAGATTCTTGCAGTAAGGTCCACCGACCTCAGCGCCATCTACTTTACATGAAGCAGGAATTAGGTAGGGTGCAGGGCGAAAGCTGGGGTGTAACAAGTATTTTTCTTCCAGTGTTTATGTTTGTATTGCTTTCACTAACTGTGTTTATTTGGGGATACTAAGGGTACGTTCACACCAGATGCAGTGTGTTCCGGTCCGATTCTGGCCAGAACGCACTGCATCGCATTGTGGCCGGCTCACTTTTTTGTGGGGCAGGAGGGGCCGTGACGGGCCATTGAAGTGAATGGCACCATAGCCACGACATCCGGTCCGCAATGCGATCGCTCGCACGGGATCGCAAGGCACATTGTTCCTGTGGTCCTGTCCGGTGCGATCAAAGTGTTTCAAGCACTATTTTGACCACACCGGACCACAGGCACAATGTACCCTGCGATCCTTTGCGGGCGATCGGATTGCGGCGTGGCTACGGTGCCATTCACTTCAATGGCCCGCCAGGCCCCCACGAAATAGTGAGCCGGCCGCAATGCGATGCAGTGCGTTCTGGCCAGCATCGGCGGGACCGCACTGTATCTGGTGTGAACGTACCCTTATTGTTGAACAGAAATGCTCTACTTGTTGTGCTATGAATGTCACTGTAAGGAATTCTCAATTGGTCCCTTTCATGTTACATAGTTATTGCAAATAACATGGACATAGTTGTTGAAGTGAGTGGAAAGTGGCTCCATTTTGGCCAACATTTTACATCTATCTCTATGTCTTTACAGATCTCGATGGTGTTTTCACTTGAGTAAAAGGCAGATGTTAGAATCCTATTGCGCTTGTGTTTATATTTTAAAAGTCTGCTAAATAAATCCTCACATAAATCATCCCAGTAAAAGTATATTTTAGAGATGAAGTCCACCCAAATATGTCATTTCAGTTTTTAGCGTAGGCCAGTGGTTTGAATCACCTAACAGTTTCTTATAGCTCAAGGGGACTCCAGCTGTCAGAGGTCCCTGCCAGAACTCCTTGCCATAGGCACTATGAAGCCACGTCAGAGTGTCTTGCTCCGCCTAGTGACTTCTCCATAGCTTGAAGCAAACGGGCAATCAAGTTGTGAAAATGTGACACCTTCGTCAAAGTCTTGGCAGAGGATAGAGGCTGGGGGAATTCTGGAAAACTAAGAGGACATAAGATGCTTTAGCTTGCTAGCATCCATCCATAAATGACAACAGTTTTGCCAGGAAAGAAAAAAACCAAATGTCCCAAAAAGTGGCAGATATGTTCTGGGAAAGATTTGTATATAGTTACAAAGTTACATAGTTACATAGTATTTGAGGCTGAATAAAGACACAGATCCATCAAGTTCAACCTATTGCGTGTATGTATGCGATTCTTCATCTGTATGCGTGTGTACGAGTCCCTGTGTGATCTTGTTTTTAAGTGTACCTGTACCCATGTATGTTATGGTCTCTGAGGAAGGTATCTAAATGTTTTTTGAACGATTCCACACTCTCAGCTGATACCACTGCTTGTGGCAGCGAGTTCCCGACCCTAACCGTTCTAACTGAAAAGAAGCCCCTTCGACCCCTTGTGGTTAAATCTTTTCTACACCAGTTTTAGGTGGTGGCCTCTAGTCCTTGTTATGGAGGTAAAAGGTTTATTGCTGATGTTGCTGTCACCATTGAACATCTTGTACATCAACATCATGTCCCCCCTTATCTCCTCACTTCCAGCGTAAACATGTTTAGATTTAGTAGCCTTGTCTCATAGCTTTGGTCCTCCATCCACTTAATTAGTTTAGTTGCCATTCTCGTGACTTTTTCCAGCTCAAGGACATCCTTTCTGTGTATTGGTGACCAAAACTGGATACTCCAGATGAGGCCGAACTAGTGATCTATAAAGTGGCAAAATTATAGATTTGTCTCTACAGTACATTCCCTTTTTAATAGACTAGTAACACTATGAAACACTGTATTAAAATGGAGATATTTTACATTTATGTGTCACTTATTTGACTGTGCTGTGTAATCTGTAGCTCTGTGGAAGCCACCACTGTAGGCAAAAAGAGCAAGCAGAATAACAGTTGGCCACTGTTTTGACAGATTGGGGCTTATGTATAAAAAAAGTGGAAGAAAAACATTCCTTGTTGCCTATAGCAACCAATCAGAATCTGTATTTCACTTTCAACTTTGAACTGTATTTTGTATTGCTTTGTTGCCTATAGCAACCAATCAGAATCTGTATTTCACGTTCAACTTTGAACTGTATACATGGCACTGTTTACTAAGGTCAGCAAAATCTTGTTGGCACATTTTTCATGCATGAGCCCCAAAGTCAGCAGTGTTTGTCTTGTTCAGTACTATCTGTATTTTAAACATTTTCTGCAGGCACCCCTTGGCTGACATATCTTGTAGGGCAAATTGATTATTCAGAATTCATTTTTCTGAACAATTGTATTGTCTTCCTGAGATAAAGCTGGCACCTTCCACCTGTCAGTTCCGATCAGCAGGGGATCTGTGCATGGGCTCCCATGCTGATTGTTCAGAGCGGATGTCACCTTGTTCCTTCAGTTTATTCCTCCATCTAATGATAGAGGAAGAACTGAACTTACCAGACCCATGTTAGGTCTATGGGGAGTTTGATGTACGAGGACATGTGTCCGTTTATAGCAGATTACCTCCATCACGTTCAGGTTCGCCAAAATGAAACTCTGTTTTCTGGATCTGGATAGAGTCAGGGTAATCGGATGTAAATGGACGCACCTCCGCTCCGTTTAGATCTGGCTGTCCATAGACTTACCATTGGACTTCCAATCAGATCCACCTGAACAACTGACAGGTGGACCTGATCGGACTGCCCGTCTGAAAGGGGTTTACTGTGCTAAAGTTCATTTATTTTAAATTAATCTGATTTCCCTCTGTATACTTCTTGATAACCTTTCGATGTAACACTTTGTTTTTTCTCTCTTTCGGTCTGTTTCCCTTTTTTCTCTCTCCTTCGTGTGTGTTTTACGTTAGACTTTCTGTATGTTAAAAACTTAAATGGGTGTGATTGGGAATCCCGATCATGTATCACAAACAGTTGGGGTCACAGATCACCACATTATAAGTGATCGTGGTACAATGGGGCACTATAGCAATGTCTGGATAAAAATCTGAATGACTGAGCCGGTAGGCTTGGCTCCCTATATATATGCCAATGTTTAATTTTCACTTTAACTTCTGTACAAGCAAAAGAAAAAGGCTATAGCTGACTCGGTTAACATTTGAGGGTTAAGGCTTTATTATCCAGAGCTCCACAGGAGCAGATTGGGGAACTCTGTCCCTCTCCTCGTCATCTAGAGAATGAGATGATGGAAACTTGAGGCTTTTATGTTCTCGGCTTTCAGACAAGTTGTAAATACATGGAATTCTTCATCCCGCCCACACAAGAGTGATTATTTTCCAATCAAGTGAAAAACTGAGGTGTGTCACTGACACACAAGCAACCAGTGCAGTTTAACAAAACAGCTATGCAGATCTGAACGCAGGATATGCGTCTTTTCTCTATGTTGCCTATGTGTAGGGAATACGGCACACGCTGTATGCTGCATGGCACGTATAGGGAACATTGCACATATATTGCATTCAGGCAAGATTATACTAGACAACCTAGTTCAGCTAGAAGATGGCACATTGGCAGCATGCCGTCCACATCATAACCGCATTCTGAGCTCACCCATCACAGCGGAGTCTAAATTTTTGGTGTGTAGACTTGTAAGCAGGAATGTTTAGAGCAGCAAAAGTAGACCTTGACACTTCTACATTTCATTGTCCATTACCGGATGCATACATACTAAGCATGTGGTGTCCATAGTTATTATTATACTGGATTTATATAGCACCAGCAGTTTGCACATAATTTTACAAAATGAAGGAAGATAGCACAGTTACAATACAATTCAATACAATAGAGTTAGGCGGCATTCACACAGGGCATTTATCTTCATTCTGGAATTCTGCAGTAAGACCATATGGATTACTCGGTGTACATGTTCATATGCGGCTGCTGTATATATTCAAGCAGATCCATTTTAGAAAGTCAGGATTTTGATAGCGCTGAACCCAGAAGTGCTCAGAGCTGAGAGGACATCATAGAATGGATGTTCTATGATGTCCTCCCACTCACCATCCTTACAGCATTTATTGTAGTTCTGTGCTCCGAGGAGGAGAAGGAGAACTTGGGAACAACAAAGCAGTGAGGGTTCCCATAAAAGTGATTGGTCGACTCCAAAACTGCTTAGATAACTTTAACTTAAAATGCCAGTATCTGGCTGAAGGCAGGATGTATGACTTACATCCAGAATCCTGAAGCGGTTAAAGTGAACCCTTCAGTAACTTTACAAGTTTGTATGAGTAATTTCTGGTCACACTACATGTTACAATATACATCAACAGTATGATGTTTAAAAGCATAAGAATTGCATTATCATTAAAAGGCAGTCGCTGAACTCCAGTCAAGTGACTCTGCCTAGACTAAGATCATGTCATCAGTCTGCTGCAGGCAGCATAAAGCATTTCCTCAGTATTTTCTACAGTATTTCCTCATACTGTAGCATTATAGCAAGTGACAAGGTGAGAGGTTGCAACAGGAGGCCTATTGGTGTCCGACATTTGTGAAAACAGCCAAGAACTGCACAGGCAGTTTACATTATTGTGCCATCTCTTACCATGTTGATCCTTAAAGGAGAACTATGAGGTGAGTGTTTTTCACTCACCTCATAGTTCTAGCCGACCTGTGACAATGAGACTGTCACAGGTCGGCTCAGTAGATCGGGAGGTGAGCGAACACATACCGGCGTTCGCTCACCTCTCGATCCTGTCACGGCTCTCTGCCGTGACAGGGGAGGGGATGGATTCCCCCCGCTCCGATCCGCCAGCGCTGACTGGCGGAACGGACGGGGGAGGGGGCGGGTACAACTGGCTCTGCCTCTAGATAGGCAGAGCCAGCTGTCAGTCACGCAGCTGGGCGGATCCCGGCACAATTGTCGGGATCCGCTTCAGCTGCGGCGTCTCAGTATACTGCGAGCAGCTGCTTGCAGTATACTGCGGCGTCTCAGTATACCGCAAGCTACAGCTCGCGGTATACTGAGCCTAGGGTGACGGGAGGATGCTAGTTTGTGTCCTCCCGTTACCCTAAGGAGAACTATGGGGAAAAGCCTTAACGCCATAGTTCTCCTTTAACAAAGATGCTGCAGTCTATCTGTGAACAAGGGAAGATGAAGTTATTGTCAGGGGGGAGTGGTAAGTGTTACATTTACACATTGATTAGCATGCATTCACTTAAGGTTTACTTTACTACTAGGTCCACTTTAAGGATGATTACCGTAGGATGACTTTAGGAAAGCTTGCTATAACTTTAATGGTTTCTTTACATCCACAGTTAGTGACCAGCTATAGGTTAAGCTGATTGCTATTGTATTTCTTCCTCTTAACATGTTTGTGTGGGTGTCTTGGAGATCTGTTATGAAATATTAATTCCCAGTTATTTCATATTTGCAGTCTTAGATAAGAAATACGATAAGACTGAAATCAGCTACAGCCTGCTTCCCACTTCAGATTTGGCCACCCCGGCCTCAGTGCTAAATCAGTTACATTCAAGTGTGCTGGAGTAATTCCAGCAATACTAAATTTCTTGTCCGATAAATGATCAGCAGTTATAAGTCCAGTTTTTTTTATACATAAATATATCTAACAAGTTTTTATCTTCTCCCCAGCAGGACGCCAGGATCAAGTTTGAATACAATGGAGAAAAGAGGTAGGTCACTGAATTATATGACCACAGGCGGCTAATTTCAAAATCATCATCATTAAAATTACCTAAAAACAGATTACAGGAAACAAATGTCTGTTTTGTGTGAGATTGGACAGAAATAAATCTCCTCTTTGTAGTGCGGACACTCCTAGGATTGGCTTTTATAGACCAAGCTCAGTAAGTAGCGGTTGGTCACATTCAACTAGACTTGTTCTGCAACATTGATACCATTATACCACTAATTAAGGTGGCTTCCTCACTTCAAACAAGTGTTGGATACATACCCCAAGCATTTATAGCCACACGAACATCCAAGTTACCTTCATCCAATCATTAAGGTTAGGGATGCATCGATACCAGTATTTCGGTATCGAGCACCGGTATTTTTTTTCGGTACTCGCCAATACTGATTACTAATACCGGAAGTCCCATTAAGGAAGCCAGGCGGCATGTAATGACTCACCACCTAGCTTCCTGATTAGCAGGGAAGCTGTCTCCATACTCCCTCGTCACCATTGGCCAGCTTCTCGACTAATCAGGAAACCGGGCAACGCGTCATTACACGGCGCCCGGTTTCCTGATTGGCCGGAAATCCAGGTGACGAGGAAGCATGAAGCCGGCTTTCTGACCAATCAGAAAGCCAGGGGGCATGTAATGACACGCTGCCCGACTCCCTGATTGGCCACAAAGCCGACTCCATGCTCCCTCTTCACTTGTGACAAGGGAGCATGGAGCCGGCTTCCCGGCCAATCAGGAAGCCAGGCAGCGTGTAATGACTCACTGCCCGGCTTCCTGATACCGGAAGCTCAAGTATCGGGCTAGGCAGGAATACTCGCCCAAATACTCGGCACCGATACTAGTATCGGTACATCCCTAATTAAGGTATCAAGAAATGTTTCAGAATTGATTGTCCAAGAAAATGATGAGTGGCGAAATGTCTTCAACATAACAAAACAAGTGCAGTTATATGTTACTGACTTCTAGTAGTTATACCATGACCTGAATCAAGGAGACCCGGTACACACAATCCAAGAACAGCGTTTAAGATGAACTACCATTGTGTTCAGGATATGAGAATTTTCCATATATTCCTAAAGACAGCTAAGGGAGTCACACTTCTTCAATCCAAAGACATAAAGAGATGTTCTTCTCTTCTTTATATTGGCCTGCAACATCAGGACAAGCCTTTTGGGACTCTTGTTCATCACTCTCCTATCTTGGAATGTCTTTAATTCGTTACTATATTAACTGTTTCCTACCCAGTGCTGAAGTTGACCCTGAGATTCTGACTGCCTGGGAGTTATTGTCAACAACAGAGAAGATCCTGATAATACGAAGCTTAAAGCAGAACTATGGGCAAAACTGTTCTTAACTTGTAGTGGGTTCACAATGCAAGGGTTAAGTGCCAGTTTTTGTCAGAGTCGGCTTGCTCTTGGAGTGGTTCCTGAAGCTACTCCCCCCCTCCGCTGCAGCAGTTTAAGGTCCCGTAAGTCATCATGTCCTATAGACACTGTGTAGGATGGAAGGACGCCAAGGGACATGCCATTGCTGCAGTGAAGAAGGAGTCAGGCTGGAGAGAGCTCTGAACACCCAGCCAGCTTCAAGGTTCGGGAGAGTATAACTTTTTTTATTTTAGCACCTAGACAAAAATGAGCACTTGCACTGCAGTGCCAGGGTATACACTGCAAGGGTTAAGAACAGTTTTGCCTGCTTTAATGACAAAACTAATATGCTCATCTGTAGTAAAATAAAAATAGGTGTAATTCCTGCAGCTATTTTAGCAAAATTTTGCGAATAAGTACCAACTAAGAATTACAATCTTAGCGTTGATTAATGGCTGGCATTCCATATGGCACTCAGAGTTATTACAGAGGGAATCCTGACCAGAGTGATTCCCAACCCCCTATAGTGGTATATAAAATGTGACGTGCTTGTGGTTACAAAGAAAAATATAGAGAAAACTGGAATACTCTGAGTCGCAGTGGAAAGTTTTGACAGTCTGCCAGATCCTACCCCCAGGTGTCATTCTGTTACCGGACATCACTATCAATATAAAAAACGGTTGTACGTGCCACAGCCATTAGAGGGATATGTCTGGACCGGCTGCTCCAGACAAAATAAGACTTCCAGTGAATTATGGAATTAGTTACAAATGATCTGGGTGAGAGGATAGGCAGATGTGAGTCACCTAAAGAAACGCCAAAAACAGGAGAGGCCAGTGCCAGAGACTGACCAGCTACCACCACGTCTTTAAGGAATTTACTAAGAATAATTCCTTTTGTATAACTCCTGCATTTCACTACAGCATATCAGCATATCTGGTATGGGGTTAGCTTTTACTGAAGTTTGGAGTAGTGTTCCTCAGATATACCAAACAGAAAGCGAAAAATTATCCTTTTCACCTAACGAATCCAAGTACATGAATAAGCCTTTTCTATGGCAGTTAGTAGGGGACATGTTACCTGACCCCATAGAAGTGACTGTTTGCTTCTGGAAGGCACTCAAGGGTTCTTGATTTTTATGTTGCTTTTATTTTAGGCTCACTATTTTGTAATACCCATTAAACACTTTTAATGAAAGTAGCAGCTTTTGTTTAGCATGTTTTGTGCAAAATTGCACAGTGCAAAAATGTTGGATATAGGTTTTCCTTTTAAAGTAGTAATAAACTCCCAAACTCCTATCAATAATGAGTCCAGAGCAAACAAATATACATTTCCCAGCAAAGTATTTCTTTAAAGTTTTGCCGAAGCACCTACAGTCATTATTGTTTCCGAACAGCTCTCAGCTCTCAACAGTTCCCAGCAGTTCCTTTCTCAGGTCCACTTTCTTGAACTTCCTTTCGACTACAAGATCAAAAAGCATAGCACAGTCTCCAGCAGCTGTCCATTTACAAGCTCCACAAGGAAGCAGCACACCAACCAATACTACCCCCACCCCCATCTCTGCCACCCAATCCCTTTATACCCTCTTAAACAACAAAAAAACCAACAGTCCCAACCCTTTCCAGAGAGTGCTGCATTACTGGATTGCTCTTTGAGCTTTCCATTTACAAGCTTGGAGAAGGAAGGAGTGGGGGACAGGGAACAGGAGAGTGTTTTGACTTGCTGTGCCTGTGTGTTTGTGGAGACACACAGCACTTACTAGGAAACACGAGGGTGGCTCCACATGACGCTGCAAGGGAAAGGAGCCACCCTAAAACAGGATATCAGAGCCAATGCTAAAGGGACTATCTTATTCTGCAGGAAGCTAAAACTTTTATACATCAAAAAGCAGCAACCATTGTTGGTGATTTCATCAGTATTTGAAATATAGTAAAACCTGTTGATTTTAATATCACTAACTCCTGTTCTAGAGACATGACAGACCTGATGAGGATTGTAGGCTAAAATTCAATGTGATGGGCAATAAATGTTCAACAACTGTGCGCAGAGAGGAGTGGGTGGACTTGAATGCGGTGACCCTTCTATATACCAATGGGAGCCAGCCGATGTCAAATTCATAACATTATATTTCCGGTTAAAGTGTATGTAAAAACTTTTTACAATTTTGGACAGAGTTTTTGCTTGTTTACATTTGGGTAGGTTAGAAAATGGTTATGTAGGTTATCAGGTTTTTCATTTCTGTTTGTGCCCCATTGGGAATATCCCAGAGACACAGCAGGAAGTAAGGAAGAAAAAACGTTGTCTTTGACAGTTGTCACTAGAACAGGTTCACCCATTGGAAGATTTCCCCTTCACCTACTGTTCCTGTGACAGCTATACCAGAGATAATGTTCACTAGAACCTGACACGGGTTGTAACCCTTTCCACATTGTAGCCAAACCAAAAAAGATGCACTTCCACTTGAAAATGGGAAATCCAAACAACAAGAAAAAAGACTCCATGCTGGGCATTGTAAAATAAGGACCTCAGATGGGCTTTGTAAACATGGAGAGTGAGACTCTCCTGATGGGTTTCCAGTGGCAGAGGAGTGGTAAATGGCTGGCATGTTAATCAATTTCCAACCTCAACTCCACACCCAGCAGCATATGTATGAGTAATGACCAATATGTGTCTAAAGTCAGAAGCTCCTTACATCCAAAGTGCAGAATCACATTTGATACAAATAAAGTGTTTCTTGTGAGTTTATGCATATTTTGGTTACAAATAATGTTCTAGTGTAAATATGCCCATTAAAATGATGGTGTGACAGATTAAAAGGCAACCCACAAAAGTGGGAAAGGCTACCCTGAACCCCAGAAAAGGCATATATATGAATATAATTTAGGTATATGATATTCATAAGGTTATCGACAATGACTGTTCCTTTTTTTGCATAACTGTATTTGTTTTTAGTTCTCTCTTCATATTTGAAACATTTTAGTTCCCTGGGAACTGAAATTTGCTTTGAACCTAACTTTCGATTGAAATGCAACTAAATATTTCAATCTAGGACATAATACTTAGGGGTATATTTATAAAACAATGAATCTGTCATTCACCAAATATTGACTGCAGTTGAACCTTTCTGGTGCTTGTTTTAAATGACAGTGATTGATTCACCACCAGTGAGTGTTTGGTGAAAGTCACATTTACTAATGCCCGCTATATGCTGACAGCACAGAGCCACGCCGTATCCAGGCAGGATCCCGCCAGTATTGTCGGGATCCACCCCGCTGCCTGATTGACAGCTAACTCTGCCTCTCTAGAGCCACAGCCAGCTAAGCCCGCCCCCCCCCCCCGTCTGTCCCTCCAATGAGCGCTGGAGGAATAGAGAGAGTGGAGGGGGAGATCCCTGCAGGTAACAGTGGCTAACAGTCACTTCCATCTGCAGGGAGAAGACCATGTGAGCAATCAGCAGTTTGTTTTCGCTGAGCCCTCGCTCTATAGAGCCGGCATGTGACAGCTGCAGTGCCCTGAACTGGCTCTAAGTATTGGGAAGAGAACATTTTACTCTCCCAATACTTCTCCTTGAATAAATACAACACAATTCTATGTTGTAAAGAGGTAAATGGCAAACATACAAAATGAAGAGTCCAGTGGCTCTTACTAATCAAATACACAGATTGGATTTCTTGATACACAAATTTGACTTGATATGGGTTGATTGGCTGATTTTTTTTTCCAATGAAATGTATTTACTTATTTTTCTAACCTATTCACAAAAGATGTTTCTATTTTAATGATACATTTTATTTTTTAAAGGTGTTTCAATTAATATTAGCACTCTGCACAGATCCCTTCAGTGCGCATACACAGCATAACATACAGTACATGCGCTGTGGATGCAGTATATCACATAGTATACGGCTAGTCTTTTGTACTAATATGGATGGATTACACCTGTCAATCTCTCCTTATGAGCAACAGTCAGGCCTCACTAATGTTGGATGGCTATTGAAACAAAGGCAGGGTTCTGCAGTGGGCACTGACCCAAATGTTAAATATGCAAAATTTTATATTGGACAAAATCATAAACTTGGTACACTTAATATGTATTTTGCCTGATAGGCACATAGGTCATGTATGACCAGTCTTATAGATGATAACTATAATGCAGTACATGAATCATGTCTGTTTCTAATATACCTGATTTTTGTTCCCCCCCCCTGTTTTTTAGGATTATAGAATTCCGGAGGCCAGTAAAACTCAAGGATGTGCTGCAGAAAGTTACAGATGCCTTTGGGCAAACAATGGACTTGCACTATGCAAACAATGAGGTAATGTGTGCTTTGTTCCACTGGAGACTCAGATGTCAGATCAGTTCCTTGTGTACAGTGTCTGCATGTCCTGGTCTGTGTCAGTGCTGCAGAATCACTGCTATTAAGCTGTATGCCATGAAATTAGTGACTTCTGGGAGTTAAAGCCCAATTCCATTTTAGAAAATGTGAGGAAGGTCAGATTTTAGTTCTGTCTATTATCCCAGTAAGGATATTTCCTATCACTTCCTGTCCTCATGACAAGGAATGAGAGGCAGAAAGACACAAACAGCAATAAAAATGTCAGAGGTTCTAACCATTCCCCACTCAGCTAAAAATGTTTGTGTTGCAATCTGTGTCCACATTGGAAACATCCCTCCACTTCCTTCCATAGTGACACCCTGTCACCTGGACAGGAAGTGAGAGGAAATATCCCCAATGCAACATACTGTAGCAAAAGAAGACTTACAAAGGCTGGCAACCTGTACCTTTTTATCCAAAAAAAATGCTTGGCTGGAGTTTAGCTTGAAATAAGGATATGTAAGCACCTCTATGCAAGCATATTGGCCGAGTAGGTCAGATTGAGGAGCAAAAAAAAATAAAATGAAAGCTTTTCTGCGCAGTGTTAATAAAAAAAAAAAAATCCATCGTAGCTAAGGTTCCCCTTCAACCCGTTTCTTCATTTTCTTTTTCTACCTTCCCCTTTTTTTACTATATCATTCCTACCCCTGACCCTCGCTTTTCTGTCCTCCCTCATCCCCTCATCCCCTCTTCCTTACCCCCCATCCTTCCTCCTAAAAAACACATCTTCCTGTTTTCTTAAGCTGATGTCTGTGCTCACACCATCCCTCCTCCTCAAATAGTTTCACTGAATAATCACTGAAAAGTTTCATAGCATTTAAAACCATAACAAATAGCGACTCACATGGTCTTAGTGCATGTTAACAGACATCAGTATTGCACATAAATCACGCATAAAACTATCCGTTCCAATAGCCTGTCAATTCCCAGACTCAGATTGCGTAACTTAGCTCTGACTTGACGCATTTCAAATGACTTCATTTCATCATGTGAGTCATTATTTGTTATGGGTTTAAATGCTATTAAACGAAAGATTTTACACTATCAGTTCTTTATGAATGTGAGCACTACATAGTTATTATTTTATGTTCAGAGTTTATCATTTGTAAAACTCAAGGGCCAGCATGGTGGCTTAGTGGTTAGAGCCTCTGCCTTGCAGAACTGGGGTCCCTGGTTTGAATCTTGCCCAGACCACTACCTGCGTGGAGGTTGCTTATTCTCCCTGTTCATGTTTCCTCCCACACTTCAAATATATGCCAGTAGTTCACTTGGCTACTGTCTAAATTGGCCCTAGTATGCCTCTACAAATTGGCAACGTGCATGCGTTATAATATTCAGCATGCCGGTCCCAAGCCAGTTTAAGAGCTGGTTCATGTGAGACGGCCACATTAAATGCACGGCCTGTGAAACGCTGCTGATCCTGGCACATTGCACTGTTTGCCAAAAGAAAAACAAACACACATAGAAGGGAGGATTAATAGTGCCAAAAAGTGTTTATATTGGTTACATCTCATTGCAGCTAACCATAAGCATGGCCCACTATTGCTTACCATACCGGTATATCGCTGACAATAAAAGCCCCAATATCTGGTCTATTTTCAAGCTCTAGTACTCTTTAGTATGCTTTAGGACTACTTAAAGCTTGTAGTCTGCTAAAGCCTGCTAGATACTTGTTTCTAATGACAGTCAGCACTCCATTAAGATGTATGTTTACCATCTACATACTGGCAGTGAAGTTTGCTTTAAAGTAGTACAAAAAACCTACCCCGCACTGCAAGAGTTCAGGGCTCGTTTTGTCTAGGGGGCTCAAATAAAGCTGCTTTACTTAGCTGATCCTCGTGCAGCTGGCTCTCCCTGGGCTGCTAGATCAGTCCCCGCAGCTTCTTCCCTGGGCCCCGGGGGCTAAGGACTGCTGACGTCATCACGTCTTATGCAGGTCACTTGCATTGAGGGACATTGTGCCAGCTAGTGTGGAAGGGGAGAGAGATGATCGCTGACTGCCTTGGGGCCGTGGATCAGATGAGTAGAGCCCCCTAGACGAAACAAGCACTTAACCTTTAAAGTGTGGGGGTACCCCACTGCTAGAGTAAGTTTTTTCTTTTCCCATTTCTTTAGAGGCATCAACAATGCCCCGGAAGCTTGCTAAAGTCTTTGCCAGTGTTTTTTTAAAGAACTTGCTTTACACATGTATGTTTACATATGCAGTATCTTACATGTGTAAAGCTTTAGAAATGATGTCTTAGATCATTTCCTAATTAGAGGAAGCTGCTCTCGGCTACAGGAAGAGATTTCCATGTTCAATTCAAGTGTTGTCAATAAGGAACCACCACTTCCTCTGTACCCAATCTGATGCTATGAAAGTGTATTGATTATTTGTATTGTGAACAGCATTCATCTTTAAATTAGGCATAGCATTGGAAAAGTACGACACCAACTAAATGATATAAAGTCACTTTAAACTGCATATTACTGTGTATTCTTCCCGTTCTGCACACCGTCTGTGTGCAGTCCTGATGTTTGAGTTGTCCAGAGGTCCTTTCATGACATGAGACAATGGCCTGTTCCGTTTTCCCACTTCTTTTATTTTGATTGGCTTCATATGATCAGAGCAGCGCAGAGTAATCGGATTGCAAGCCAGGCCTGCCTTAAAGTAGACGCATCGCTTACACGAGGGAAGCCGTCATTATTGGTCTCGTGTATGAAGCATCTAACTGTATATCTGTGTGGTCCTTAGCAACCTGGAAGGAAGAAGCAGACTGGCTGCTCGGAGAAAAATACAGAAGGTGGGATTTATCAAAACTGGAGTAAACAGAATCTGGAGCAGCTATACATGGCAACCAATATGCTTCTATCTTCCATTTTCAGAGATTAACTGAACAAACTGAAGTGAGAAGCTGATTAGTTACTATGGGCAACTACTCCAATTGTGATAAATCCCCCCCCCCCAGGGAGCAGAGTATAAAACTTTGCATAGTAACCAATCACCTTGTTCAGTTAAGCTTTGAAAATAAAAGCTAGAAGCTGATTGGCTACCATGGGCAACTGCTCCAAATTCTGTCTGCTCCAGCCTTGGTAAATTCCCCTCTTAGATTCTTTTATATGTGTTTTTTTTCCCATGCTCATAATTGGTGAAATGTCTGAAAAAAAGAACCATTGTGTTGCCCATAGCAACCAACCAGTATCTGCCTCCTTAAGACATAAATCTGCCACTGCTGAGTTTCACCATCAAAAGGCCTAGCCATGGTTCCTACATTTCCCTATACTTTCTGCAAGGAGACCTTTTCAGGATATAAATAAATGTGAATATTTTTAGTTTGGTTCATTAGTGTAGAGCATTGCAGTGATATTCCATCACAAATCCTTTAGTAGTAATCCAAGACACAAAATAATAAAATATCTGTTCTAGTTCTAGTTGTAAATCATAGACTTAGTTTTAGTTTGTGGCACATTTGGCAGAACTGCAGGAAAGTTGCTTTGGCCTGGGCAGGCATTTTCCATTTAGCGGTGCCTAGCGTGTACCATCTTTGTAATAATAGTCGCACTGTAAAGTACTGTAAGGAACAAGAAAAGGTTTTCTTGTAGATTAGTAGATATGGTTTTCATGTTTGCTGTACTCAGAGCGCCCTCTAGTGCTACAATCATAGAATACACTGTAATGGTATATGGTCTGTGTATTTCCCTGCTCACAATTATCACAATGATCATCTTGTGTTAACAGCTGCTTCTTCCGCTCAAGTACCAAGATGACTTGGACAAAGCCATAGAACACATGGACATGAACCCATCCCACAGAAGCTTGAAGATAGTAGTTAAAGCACCAAGTAAAAATATAGTGAGTAGAATCTTTGTTACCAAGAGTGAATAATTATGTATTATAACAATTTATTCTTCTTCAGCTGACTGTTTGCATGCCTTCAGCAGAAGTACATTTATGTATTGCACTGACTCTATATTAGGTCTGCTTGTTATAGATTGTTCTATATACACTTTACAATATATCTTATGTTATTTTCTTCCCAGCATCTCTTAATGTTCATGAGACTACTGACACAGCACATGCTCATAGCACATCCAAACATATCCCCGGCACATACATTATCCCAGAATGCACTGGGTATTCTTGATTGTATCTACTTAATCAAATAAGGGTTATTCAAAATCATATGACTGCAATTAACTCTATTTTCACATTACAGCACCTACAACCAGTTGGGACAAAGCAACACCACGACATGAGGATATCAAAGTCAATGGGTGATATTCTGGGATCACTGTATAAGGATGCTGGAAAGGGCAGAAAGTGTTCTACAGGTAAGTTCTTGGATATGAATATGATTATTTTTTACAGATATGTCTTCCACTGCATGTTACTGATACACGTTTATGCATGTATATAAACAGTATGTATCTCTATGATACGCTGAGTCTTTGTAGATAATTGAGGACATGGTATGGTTAATATATCCTCAATTACGAATGAATGGGAAGTGCTCTACATCACCTCCTGTTCATTCATAGTTGTGGTTATAGTAACCATACTCTGTCCTCATGTTATGAATGAACAGGAACACTCATTATAGAGGATTCCTGTTCATTGATAAAAGGGGCTGCAAAAAAAGAGATTGAGGACTCGGTGTCCTCAATCTCTTTTTCTATTTTAAAATTGAAATATCAGGGGTCTGTTTAGACCCCTAATATTTCCCCAAAGCCCCTAAGAGTAAAGTAAAAAATAAAAATATTTAATAAAAAATGAATTAATACATATAATTTTTTTTAAAAGTTAAAAATGAATTAAAATATAAACATTTTTGGTTTCGGCCTGACAATTTTTTTTGTTTCGTTTTGGTTTTTAAATTTCTATTTCGGGGCACCTCTAGTGTAAACATCTACTACATGAAGCATCACATTTTTCATTCTAACTCCTATCCTTATCCTCCATGTCGGGAAACTTGTAGGTAGATCCATAGCAGGAAGAGTGGGGTAGGGTGTCTACTGAATGGAGCCACCAGACTATGCAGATGAAATTCAGTCTACTTTTATTCTAAAGGTTCTGTTTGGTAGACTGTGGACAATTGCTTACAACCAGAAGGCATGCTAACTGTAGGAGCGTGTCCTAGTATTATTTTTTGTGTAAATTGTCACATGATATAAGTAGAGGAATGAAGAGGTGAAGTCTGCACATAAAGGTCTCATCACTCAGAGTTAGTTCAGCATGAACAGGGTCAGCGCACACCATTGTGATATCCTGGCAGCTACGCCTGCCAAATGCAAGTTATAAGGATCTGTACATGGAAACCCTTCTGAGTGATGGACACAAAATGATTCCGCCAGTCAAGGCTGGATGTAATACAAAAATGTCCAGCAGGAGAAGTCTTTTTTTTAATATAACAGTAAGTATAACTGGAATTTAATCACATAGAGGTTGTAACAGAACCCTTTCCCCAAAACATTTATTTCCATACCCTACATTAACCTAATAAAAACTATATTTATGCTGTCACCTATGACAGTAGCAATTCTGGTAAAACTTATAACTTTACCTGGTAATTCAAATGGTTATTCTTTTATTTTCTGCCTGCACAGGATCTCTACACACTGGACGGAGTTCTCCCCCTCCTGGAAGTGTTCCTGATGAACAACAGCAAATTGCACGTCAGAAATCCATTACCAGTATCAACAGTGAGGGAGAATTCATTCCTGAGGTATCAACTCCATTGTGATCAATAACAGAATTGTAACTACAGCTAAAAAGGACAGATTTAAACAAAAACGGTTTTCTTTAACATATACTTTAAGTGAAAAGGTATTATTTTACTTTTATGAACAAACATTTTAGTTATAAACAACACACATAATATGTATGCACAATGGAGCAACCAGCTGAGGTGATTACATGCTTTGTAGTGCTGCATAGTGATTGTGCATTCCTGCTCCTCACTGTCAGGCAGCTCAGATTCATTGACAGTAATACAGTGCCTAGATGAGTTTATCTCAGCAGTCACTCATCAAGACTGCTAATTGTGTAATCTAATATACAGATACGCCACTCGAGGGAGTGAAATACTCACATTGGACACACAGATACATTGTATTTGTTCCCAGTGATGAAAACTAAGGTGCATAGCATATGGTTAAGCAATGTTTTGGAAAGTAACAATACAGTTATCTCCCCCATTTTACGGCATTCAAGCAACGAGAACTCTTAAGCAACCAGAAAAAAAAAAATCGAGGACAATTTTTTACCAGTTGTTAGCAACCAAATTTATTTAGCTGCTAACTAAATTCTCTGTTTACATCTTGCTGTGGCCGGCGGCTAGATTCCTCAGCTGTCAGGTTAATGAAAGCAACGGGCAGTGGGCCTGCTATTGGCTATGAATACTTGAATTAGCCAATAGCAGAATCTAGCCAACAGATGAATGGGGTGGGTTGTTGCTTGAGAGTTAATAGTAACTCTCAAGCAACCAGAAACTACAGTTATTCGGCATCTACCAATCCCCATGGGTACTGGATAACTGGGAGTTTACTGTATATCCGTTACATTAAACCCTCCCATACCAGAACACATAAACAAGTCCTAAATTAAGCCCTCAACACTAACCCAAAATACCCTATTATTGTGCCTATTCATTTCATCCTGCCATGATAGCAAATGGTGTCCAGTAGAATCCTGCAGCACTGAGATCCTGGCACCAAAATAACCTGATCAGTCAGTAAATTTAAACATCTAATTTTCTGGGAAGCTATTCATGGTTTTACATGCATCATTTTCAATGGGATACATGAGAATGGCTTGCGTCAAAACTGACATTTTTGTTATAGGTTTAGTAGTCCTAGGTTATTTGCACACAGCTGTCATTTCTGCTGTCTTTTCCCATTTTAGCCAGAAATAGTTAGGAGAGGCAAACCAGGGTCAGTAGCACTTAAATAATAGTAGTTCTCTGCGAACAATGGATATCGTGTCTCCATTGCTGCGGAGGTGAAACAAAGGAACCTGCATTTGATTTGCCTCTGAGTGTACAGACTGTGTAGATTAATACTTATGACGTGTTCCCTACCCAAGTCTCAGGGATTAGTCTTCTCTTGTGAACTTTCATGGTTGAAATAATTTAATTTTGCTATTTTGTATTATCTTCCCAGGTGTTGGATTCCTTCATTAGCCCAAGTGGCTCTCTCTCCAGTAGCTGTCATTCACTGGACCAATCACTGGACAGGTGATCTTCTGAGTTCCTTTTGTTAGGATGTATTAACATTTTAAATAGCCTTAGGACTTCCCTGCATGCTCTACTTCCTTCGTTAGGGCTCTGGGAACTGCACTGTAGTTGTTGAAGTCACTAAGTTATGAAAAAAAATGTGCTGAACCCAGAAAGAGAAATAATAATAATAATAATGATTTTAAGGTGCTTTCCTTGTTAAAGATTTAAAAAAGGTGATCTTAGATTTTAAAGTATCCTTGAACCCCATGTGTTCCATTATTCAACTTCAATTTTCTGGAAGGGAAGAAAAGAGCTGACGTCCCACCTCCTGCAACTCATTGTAGGTCCTTCAGTGCGAGGGACAGACTCAGTGACCAGTAAGGACTTTTGTTTATTATCCCCAATGGTTCCTGGGGCACTCTGGAAAAGATGTTAAGGTATCACATTCATTCTCATTATGAGATACCTATGAGAAAAGATGTGCAAGTGCAGCCAAAACTTTTTTTTGTTGTGGATAGAGTGGGGATAGTTCCAAACAACATCTGTTTTTTACTTTTATCTGGAGCTTTGTTAGAGAGATTTTCTCTCATTTTCTATAGTAGTGACAACTACATTCTGCGACAGGGACACAGGCACCAGTACAAAGCTGACAGTGGTTCTAGCCGTCCCCTACTGTACTAAAAAAATGTTTCGTTATCATCTGTGTCACTGTTTAAAATTTTCCATCACTTCCTGTCTACTGATCGGTGTCACCGGCTCAATAAGTGAAGGTAAATCTCTCAAATGGAGTCTCAGAGAACAGCAAAGCCCAACAAGGGTTCTAAATAGACTTCAACCATTTTGGCTAGACATATACTTTAAATAGTCATTTTCATTCATATCGCTCAATGATTGTAAATGCTTCTAGAAAGTCTCTTTTATATATTAATTGAAAACAATCCTCAAATAAATATTTTTTGGTAATCAGGAACCTAAAAAACACCACTAGGTAACGAAATGTTTAAAAGTAGATGTTTTTATAAAACTGCACCTGCATGAGTGCCATGCTTACTATGGGATTGCTGTATTGTAAAATAAGATGGATTCTGAAGCTTTTTTAGGGCCATTCGTTCCTTAAAGTCTCCTAGTAAACATGCGGTCAGCACTTCCAGGCTGTTGTCTCTGTGTCAGGTGACCTCAGGGAATAAGGACATGTGATGAGCTGTAAAGCAGCAGGAGGTTATGTTCCTCAGAAGAGAGTCTAGTATGTGGGATGAGGAAGCTGGGAAAACCTTTGCTCACTGCTGGGTGTCTCTTGGGTAAACATTCCTCACATAACTGAGGCAACGAGGGACAGAGACTGGCAACACACACGGAGCTAGATTAAGAAACAGCAACGTTTAAAGTATATTTCCACTTTCCAATCCAAATTGGGATAACATTTGTTACACGCACCCAATGCACAGAGCATTTAAAAAAAAATATTGAACACATTGCTGCTGTATGGGTTCACTTGCAGACATTTCCATTTATTAAAGCCTGAGTACATGATAACCAGCCATGCAGCTATTTACATTGCTGATTGGTCATTTGGGGTTACACATATGAGAAATACATTTGCTGCTGCTAAAATCACACATCTTCTTCTTGCATTTGGCTAAAGCTAAGCTACAGGCAGATATAATGAGTTCTATATTCATTAATATATGCTTTTTTTTTTTTTTTTAAATGCAAGCACTTAAATTTGACTTGGTTTGCAGTCTCTATACAGCAGCACTCAGACTGGGGAAGGGAAAAGCAGCACAATGAGTCAATCAGTTGTCTTGTAGTGCAAGGAACATGCTGATAGGAGGACATAAGCAGAGAGATGAGCCTATCAGTCGGCTGCTTCTCATTTCGCTGTCCATTCATAGACTAGGAGACGGATAACTGTTACTTAACTGCAGCAAAGGATACCAGGTGCCCTGCCCTGCCAGACAGAGCTATTCTGTGTGGCAGAGCTGTATAAATCTCAGGACTGGATCAACTGAAATATAAGTGCTTTAGCAGGTTACACGGCTCCCATATATGTATTTCATCTACATATTAGCTGTTTGCTTGGAGTTCAGCTTTTGAAGAAGTACTCAAGGCAATGGTTAATTGCTCATTTTGTCTAGGGGGCTTGAAGCTTTTTTTGCTTATCTGATCCCGGCTCCTGTGGCGGTCAGCACTCACTTCTCTCTCCCTCTGCTCGACCTATAAAATGTCCCTCAGTGTCTTCCAGTCTAATGTAGGTCAATGGACCAGCATAAGACGGAATGACGTTAACGGTCCTTGGACCGCCGGAGCCCAGGGGAGAAGAGGCTAAGGGGAACGCTCTAGAAGACCGGAGGAAGCCAGGATCAGGTAAATTAAGTAAATCTGCTTTATTTCAGCCCCTAGACCAAAACGAGCACTTAACCCTTGCAGTGTGGGGGTAGCCCCATTGCAAGGGTAAGTTTTTTTATTTGCCCTGAGTTATACTTTAATTCTTATAGAACATCTATGAGAATGGCTCTACTGAATGAACCTGCAGGCTGAACAAGAGAAAATCAGCCAATTTACCAATCCACGTTACCAGTTTGGATGGTGGAATCTCCACGGCTGGCCATAGAATTTAGGCAGCCACGGCTAATAGGTTACACAATTGTTTTCCTTTGCTCCAATTTTTATTTACCCTCCCTTATGTGTTTTGTATGATGTATAGGTCTGGATGTGTGTGTATATATATATATATATGCTGTATATACACAGAATCCACCTATAAAGAGACGCTTTCCAGATGTGTCTCGTTTCCTCGGCACCCGTGTGCACAGTTTGCATCAGGTCTCGAGGGGCAGGCACAGCTTGTTTTGCTGAATGTTTTCTTTGAACAGTCTTGTGGTCATTTTATTTCTGGGGAATCCCCATGTAACAGAATGGTTCTTGTTTTGGCCTGCAGCCCAGCTTTCTCTACGCCAGTTCCGAGAAGAAAAGGTCAGCTGAAAGACAGCTTCGAATGTTTAGGTAATACATTTCATGAAACGTAGGGAAAGTATAACTAGTATAACCTCTGTCCCTCTCTCTCCTTCTTAACCCTTCATGTCGGCGCGGGGTACGGGCTCAAATATCAGCTTCATGCTGGCTGTGTTTTCACGTTGCTAGAAAATAAAGACCGAGGTAGAGAAAGGGCTTGAGAGTTTGGGGATAACAGGAGAAATGTGAGCTGAGTGTCTCACAATCTATGTGGAAACATTGAGGTCTTCATATGTAAAAGTGGAGGAAGAGTTTGTGCTATTTGTAGCATTCAATCAGATTGCTGCTTTAAAAGTCCAACCTAGATGTGAAGTATGTCAAGTGGAATCTGATTGGTTGTTGCAGAACACAGATATATCAGTTTTAAAACAAGGATATATCTGTATATATATAGGATGTAGCAAAGAACATTTCCTGCAGAAATCATAGTGGTTCGTGCTACACAACTAACTATAAAAAGTATTCTTACTTTTTATTGTTCAAAATGTTTCAAAAAATACACTTTACTTAATTTGTGTTATAATTTCCCATCAGTAGTTACATAATATGCACAGATGTGACTTTATACAATGGTTTATTTTGCATTATTCTAATAAAAGCAAACTAGTTTATACTTTTTACTATTAAATGAATGCATTAGACATGAGCTGTTTTAGCCAGACTAGAGAATAATTTAATGTCTGGGCCCCTACATAGCTATCATACAACCAGGCTTCAGAGGAACAATTAAAGGAGAAGTATTGGGAGAGTAAATTCTTCCCAATACTTAGAGCGGAGCCCCATGCCAGCTCAGTTGATTATGAGTGATCATGTAACCTCTGATCGCTCAGCTCACGGTCTACTCTCTGCAGATAGCAGTGACTGTCAAGTCATCACTCCCCACAGGGTATCCACCCTTCCCTCTCTGTTCCTCCGGTGCTCATTGGAGCGGACAAACAGGGATGGGGGTGGCCACAGCTGGCTATGGCTCCAGAGAGGCAAAGCCAGCTGTCAATCAGGCAGCCGGGTGAAACCCGACAATATTGTTGGGATCCTTCCCAGCTGGGGCACAGCTCTGCACTGTCAGCATATAGCAGACAGTAGCCCACTAGTTGCTGATTTTGGATCACAGGACAATATTAATAAATATACTCCTGTGTGACCCAAGAGATGTAAAGTCAAAAAAATGTTAACTGGTTAAAAAAAGCTGTCTTAAGGGCTATTGTCTATAAGGGCTTGTTCACAACATCTCCAGACCAGATCCGGAACTGAAAGTTTTTGCACCTGAAATGCATCCCAATGTATCCCTATGGTATTTCTGGGCTCTGTTCACACCAGTGCAGTCCGGTCTGGTGCAGGAGGACACAATGCTACATGCACTATTTTTTCTGGTCTAGAACACACCAAAACACATGTAAACACATCAAAAACATATGCAAATGCACTGGACCACACCTGAAAACCCATTTTAAGCACAACGAAAGCATTGGAACGCATCAAAAATGCACTGCACCGCATTTTCAGAAATGCATCCAGATCTGGCCTGGACATGGTGTGAACAAGCCCTCAGTGTTAAGCCTGCACCAGTGCTTCACTCCCTGCTCCACCCCTGCAAATTTCTATTGTAATTGCTCAATTAGCATTGTTAACTAACATGGTGCAGTAGAGCAATCAAGTGCATATATATAGTCATTAAAGTTGGCGGATGCTACAAATGCTCCCATTGCAAGCAAGTTATATAAATTATTTTGTAATTTCAACAGCCCGAATCTGTTTAGATTTCTTAACAGTCCCCATGGTAATAGCAACAAACAAATTTGTTGACTTTATTCAGAATTGTCTACACTTAATGATGAAACCTTTCTAAGAATAGTCCGGTATTAGTCCGTACATACTCCGAGTCTGAGGACCTCATTATTCCAGCTCACAATATTTGTATTGTTTTCTGAAATGCATTGTTCTAATAATCATTACTGTTTTTAGATTATGAAGTTCCCTTGTATGAGAGGTTTGGTAAAGGAGGCACTTTTCCCCGTCAGTATCACTTTTCCCAAAGTCGGAAGGAATACAGTGATGGTGAGTGGATCAAGGTGGCCGGGAAAAATAAAGCGGGGGACCAGCCTATCTATATTAAAGAATGTTAAACATATACAATTTTACCATTTTATCTGGGGCACTTCATATTTAGTATTATACCTATGTCTTATCTGATGCTTTAGAGAGTTTAAAAGAATGAGTTCACTTTTAACAACTGTCAGCTTCTAGTATAAATCAGCCACTTCTCTGGTTAGCCATTAAGTTGCCAGCCACTGGTGTTTCCAGGGTACTTCTGTATTATAGATATTATGATGATAGAATTGCAGTCTTTTTAATATCAACCACATATAGGTAACACCGTAACAGTTACTTTTCATCACCAAGGTGCACTTATTTTTAAAACCTTCCCTCTAATTCATAAAGAACGTCGTAGATACACTTTAGATGCAACAATTGGTGGAACTTGCAACAGATTCAGGTACATGTCAGTGAAGTGTATATGAATCTGTCACAACTTTTACAGGCATATCTCCTGGGAAGTGTCGGAGCTTTAAAGGCAGAGAAGCTATTTGAAGAAGTTGGGAGAATAATGGAAACACATCAAATATCAGTTCTAGAGGAACTTAAAGACAAATTTTGTTGCAGAATTGTCTCAAAGATATGACATAATAACACATGCAACACAATCATCAATTTACTGCTACATGGACGAGGTCTTTTTTACCTTCACTTTCATATCCCTGATGTGGAGGTAATTAATTACAAATTTGTTGCAACAATAGCGCCTTACAGTAAAAGTGTTGCAAATAAGTGCTTCTTGAACATGTCACATTGTACTAATAATGAAAATGTCACAGGATTGTCATTCATTTGGCGCAAGACTTCCCACTACATACACGCAACATAAACGTGTCACAAATGCCTTGTTGAATTGCCCCCTTTGTTTTGCAATTTGTGGTTTTGTTTTCAACATCTAAGTCCCACTGCAGGGTTGCATGATCATTTGAGTTACAATCTGTATTTACTGCTGCAGTTTTAACATGCCCCCAACCTACAACTTCCTTACAGCTAACGTGTCCACCCCATTACCTACTGTATCTAAAATCCCCAAGCTACATAATTACTCCTCTACAACTAAGAGCCCCCTACTAATATGAGCCCATCAACCTGACACATAATGGCTCTAAGGGGAAGTGTCTTCTCCTCCAGGGCTCCACCACCTCTAGTCACAGGGAATTAACTGTGTGTGCCGTCCTCTGATTGGTATGTGTTAACCTGTCACAGAACATGAAGGCTCCAGAGAAGCTGCACATGTGACTGGCTTTGGGGAACACCAGAAGCCAGAAACCAAATATTTAGCTACTGGTGTTGAGGGTATTGGCGATGGAGAGGACATTTAGAAATGGCTAGGTTGGCACTATAGGTCCCCCAGGGAAAGGGACCTGGTTACAACGTCTACTTCTCTTGTTATGTCACTTTTTTCAATTATTTTCTTCATACAACGGACTATTGGTCTTTATCACTGTGTTGTGTAGGTCGCCGGACATTTCCTAGAAGTTACGTACCCCCAGAAAATGTCTTCCAGCTGGGTCCCAGCAGCAGAACCAGAAGCGTTAATGCAGACAGCACTCTGCAGTTTGACGAGCCCAGAAAAACGAGGTGGAGCAGCTCAGAAAAAAACTTACAATTTTTACATTCTTCACCTGCCGACCACTGCAAGAAATGTAAGCATCCAGTGTGTATATAGACAAGATGAAAAACAAAGCTCTTACAATTCACACATCTATTTTTGCATCAGAAAGAAAGAAACGTTAGATATATGAAAATGTTGAATTTTACAAGCTGCAGTCTCAGTATAGACAGCATTCTGATTGTCAGAAAACAATTCATATATATTGAACAGTTTGACTCAATGCACTGCTAACACACCTGGCCTGACATGCCTTCCCTCTACCTCTGCAATACAAGTCTGTGTAAGAGTAGTTGTGGCAAGTGATGTTGCTGCTTCTACTCTGCCAGCATAAAGCACTAGAGTGGAAGCACAGGAAGTGCATTTCCAATAAGAGTGAAGGGTATTTTAAGGCATTTACAATACGTTAAATATTCATAAGAAATATAAATTATATAACAGAAGTCAGTGCAGGACTATAATGAGATAAAAATAGGAGATGTAATATGGGCTTGTAAAATACAGCAAACTAGTAATAAAACCATCATTGTTTGATAATAAATGTTTCAAGGCAAACATAAAATAATACAAATGATTGTGTTACAGCCCCACTGGCCCCTGAGAACTGGAGGCTTGGTAAACTGCTTGGGAGAGGAGCATTTGGGGAAGTCTTCCTTTGCTATGATGTGGACAAGGGCAGAGAACTTGCTGTCAAACAGGTGCCATTTGACCCAGACAGTCAGGAGACAAGCAAGGTGAGTGCTGTCCAAACCAACCTTTTTATGGTCTTTCTCATGTATGTTTTTCTTCCAGGTTTCTAAGGTTCTGAAACAATATGATAGATGAAATAGCTGTGTTGTCTATTTTTGTCTCTTCTCAGCAATATGAGATTCACGTTGACATTGATATATTGAGGCTGAATGTTCACACAATAAATTCTTTGAAGATTCACTCAGCACAGCGGCTGTTCCCGGACCCAGAAGATGCTGTAATACATTGTAGTAACTATGGTTACTACAGTGTATTACAGGATCCCCGTGGGCCTACCAGGGATAATGTTTATATAAGTTCATTGTGCATTACCCCATAACAAAGACTAGAGGCCACCATTTAAAATGGGTGGAGAACAATTTCAGCACAAGGGGCACAGGGGGTTCTTCTCAGAGCAGTTAGGTTCTGGAACTCGCTGCCACATGCAGTGATTTCAGCTAAGAATGTGGAATCATTCAAGAAGCTCTTGGACGATTTCCTTAGAGACCATAACATACAGGGGTACAGGTACTCCTAAGAATAAGATCACACATGGACTCATACACACGCACACACCAGCAGAGACGTAAATGCATACACACAATAGGTTGGACTTGATGGACTTATGTCTTTATTCAACCTCAATACTATGTAACTATGTAATTACTGGACCAATGTAAGAATATATACATTTCTAAAGATGGAGCTTAGCTTTAAAGTGTTTAAATATATGGTAGTATACTAAAATCTAGACATGCAGTGACGTATCTTTTACCAGAAGGAGGTGGATAAATTAATGTAGAATTGCAAAATCAGTAAATCTTATGTAGGCAATAGAAGGAAAAATTGATTCCCATGCACACCGATGGAGCACAATGCATGTTCCCTAACCTATTGCGTTTTAACCAACCCCTGGGGACAAAAGAGCATATTGATCTGAAAGGCTGAAAGCTTAAAACACTTGTGCATCCTCTGAGTGGACCCACCTTCCAGTTCAGTAGAATGTTGACAATGGGACAAATTAAAATCACCAGCACTAGGCTCAGGGATCAGTGGTGCTCATGTGATGAACCCTTAGGTCATGATCATTATTTAGTTGCATTGGTTACCTGAGTTGTGGGATTTGCCCAGCTCTATTTTTTGCAATATTTCAATGTGTGGAAAATTTACCAGCCTGTGTTGTTTTGCTTGCAGGAAGTGAACGCTCTAGAGTGTGAGATCCAGCTGCTGAAGATTCATAGACATGAAAGAATAGTTCAATATTATGGCTGCTTGCGGGACCCCACTGAGAGGAAGCTCTCCATCTTTGTAGAGTACATGCCAGGGGTGAGCTGGATATTATGTGTAAATCATACTATGACTCTTGCACAGAATTTACCTGGATAGTAACATTTTTTTCAGTAAAAAACAGTTTGTTGATCCGGGAGTATCTGGTTACCTCAATCTTTCCCCTGTTGCAGCAAATTGAACCATGCTTCCTAGGGGTTTTGCCTTCCGTTTGATCAACTGTGGGTATCTGTAAACATAGGGGACTGTTTATGGAGGATTTTCTATTTTTGTTCTCTCTATAGGTTGAACTCAATGGCCTTCAGTCCAGAGTAAGAGCCAGTTTACATGTTAATACCTTTTTTATGGGCCACTAGATTATTTTAGCAGTTTTTAGCTCTTACAATAATATATCTTAACCATAGCTCTAGACATAACCCTAGTAGCCTTGTTCCTTGCTCTACTCCTAGTGACCCAAGCCTTAGTCAAACCCACATATTTAAAAAAAAAGTAAACCAATCCCAGGCCTCACTGTACCCAGCTGATGAAGAGTATGCAGTGGCTGTGTGAATTTAAAAAGTGATGTCTGCTTACTCTACAGTACTGTGATTTTTCTTCACGTATGGTGTATTATCTAGCATATGATGAAGTCATATATATTTTCATAGAAATAACAGAGTTTCTAGTAAATAAATCCCGGAATAGCTCAATATTGCTACCTGGTTTATCCCATTTATCATGTTCTGTGACATGCTGGTTCCATTATTCAACCTCGGATTGTGGCTCTCTACACTCCTCCATTTCCTGCACTCACTGCAATATCTGCCGTCTGTTTCTCTAATGGCATGTTTATTTACCTATCTCTACCTGTAGGGATCGATCAAAGACCAGCTGAAAGCTTATGGTGCACTCACAGAAAACGTCACCCGGCGGTACACGCGGCAGATTCTGCAAGGAGTGTCATACTTACACAGCAATATGATTGTACATCGAGACATTAAAGGTAAGTGTGAGAAGATGCTACAGTATTACAGGATTTTCCTTTGAAGTCAATGCAACTAATTCCACCTTCTGAAAGTCAGGAACAGGGTGGGGAAATGACCTTGAGTGCTTGACCCTGACTCTTAGAACTGAGACATTTTTGGCACTGTCTATCAAAAAAAAAAAGGGACCGTGTATTGTTTTTGTATATATTATTCTTTATTGTGTTAGGAACTACAACATCCAAATGATAACATTATTTTCAGGCAGGTAAATATAAAACTATTGCTTATGAATATATCATATTTAGTCTTTGCTTTAGGCTCATTTCACCACAATAACATTAAAGTATAATTGCACATTAGAGCCACCGCAGCCCCCATCATGCATGCTGACATTATAGGCTTAACAGGTTATGGAAAAGCTTTCTAATAAACTTCACAGATTCCAGAGCTCACATGTGCAAGGGTGGGCACTGGTCAATTAAAGGTTTTCAAGCAAGGATGTGAGGCTGCAAAAGGAAAAGAAAAGCTTGCTATGGATAAGTGCACTGATTCGTGACTTGCTTTGCTGAAAGAGCATGTTTTGTTTGTAGAGCTGATTAATGCACACTTGATATATATACAGAGTTTAATGAGTCAGAGAAGATCTATACCCCTCGCCGTTCCTGCTGTGTCAACTATGGTTTTAGTTAGTTAGACGGTCATAAAGAGAGCAGCTACTGTTGAGCTTTTTCTTTAGACCCAATATGCTCTAGAATAGTGGTCCTCAACCTATGTAACCTCAGGACCCACATTTGTCTTTGGTCATTATGTCGCGACCCAAGTCGCACTGCAATGAGATGCACGGCTTTAGGGTACCGCTCGTTCCCGTGCGGGCGTACGAATGGTGGGAGGTTACCAGCTAACCAGGGACACTGATCTACAGACAGCAAACTCTCCCGGGCGCTCTGGGAGTCTCCCGCTCCCGGCTGCCTAGAAGAGAAACACTGCTTTTTCTTTTTTTTTCTTTATTCTGACACGGAGCCGTGTCAGAATAGAAAAAAATATATATTTCTGGCCATAGTAATGCATTGCTAGATTCCTATTGGCTGTTTACATTTGCAATAGCAAACTAGCATTGCACCCGCCCTCTGCTGCAGTTCTCTATCAGGTCCACCACTACTGATTGACAGCAGCCCACTACTGATTGAATAGACCCCATTGATTCAGTGCTGCACATGAGGCTTTTGCTAAAGACTAGTTACATTTCCCAATAGCAAAGAAATCAGTAGTGTAGCCCTTGTCTAAGAGGGCATTCACTTTTATATATTCTTTATTTAGCATTACTTACTCTATCTTCAGCTTGAGAATCAGAGATCAAGGAGTACCTGAAATATTTTGCTGCCTTGTTAACTGCCTGACCTCACACACTGTCTTACAGCTTTTGAGTGTACATAGCAGTATCAAGTAACAGAGCCCTGTAATTGTTTACATTCTTGTAACAAAAGTCTGTTATGGTTCTCATTCATCCAGGTCGTGGTATTTTTGTAAACATTAAATCAAGGCAACTGGACAGAAAATTCTGAATTGAGAAAGCTGGTCAGATGACCAGTGAAATGTCAAAAAAATACAGCAAGTCCTGTTACTTTGATTACATTTTTGCAGATATACTTGCAACAAATGGTTCTCCTATTTGCTATTGTTATTCACATTTCAAAGCTGACAGTGAGGTTGTATTTTATCTTATGATAAGTGGGGCTTAAATTGTGGAGATGGATTTGGAGCCTGGAGAAACGAGTGTCCTTTATGGCTTGATATTCATTTCTGTTAACACTAATCTGTATTTCATAATACTTCTAATCTTTCATGTTTGAGCCATTTGCTGCCTTATACTAAATACTGATAAAAAGAGATGAAGCTTTAACTCAAGCTCACAATATCCTCACAAGACTCAGTAACATCATTCCTTTGGGAGACATTGCTAGTAAGGCTATTTGCCGAGGTCTTCAGTACATCACGTTAGTGTGCTGCAATATGCCTTTAGTATAATAGAACAGGATCAGATTCTTCAGAGTACCATGCCTCAAGGGAGTTGCACAATGGAGTATTGCCAGTTTTGGATCAGTGTGAGAATCAGTGTTCAATATATAGTAGAGTATATAACATTAATGAGACACTAGATACCACTCCATACAAGCAGCAAGAGATACCACAGGAAGGCTGAGTAATGGAGATAACGCTCCGGCTCCCTCAGCTATGGCACATTGCCTGGCTGTTTCCTGGATTTCCAAAGCTTGTACTTGTTTATAACAATGGCAAGAGTCAGGATTATTTTATGAACACATGCTATTACAGATGTTTTATCCATCATCTGCAGGTGCCAATATTTTAAGAGACTCGGCTGGGAATGTAAAACTTGGTGACTTTGGGGCCAGCAAACGCATCCAAACCATCTGTATGTCTGGGACCGGAATTAAATCGGTGACAGGGACCCCGTACTGGATGAGTCCAGAGGTGATCAGCGGAGAAGGATATGGGAGGAAAGCAGATGTGTGGTAGGTATTCTAGATTAATCCCTAGTGACAAATGAGATGAATAAATGTGAAAAGATCACTGCTGAATACACACGAATAGCCAGTACAATAACCTGTCAACATGACTTAGAACTATCAATATAACCTGAGAAAACAAATGAATGCTTTGTTTCCTACTTTTGTTCCCCATGGTCCCTGAGTGTGTTGTAAAGTAGTCACCGCTCCAAGCTCACTCCTCTGATGGACTACAATCTCATGTTTAGTTTACTAATTTGTATTGAGAGCGGCGGCTACTTTACAACACACACAGGGGCCATGGGGAACAAAAGTAGTCACCCTCCAGAAGGAAAGACAGTGTCAGCACCAATTCAGAGATGATTGGAGGATATACAGCCGAGTGATACACAAATAAGATACATTTAATAGTTGGGGTACTTGAATGGACTTTTATATTTTAACTCCTGAGTTTAGTGTCACTTGATCTCCAGCCATTTATGTTTCTTCTAACTTCCTGTTGTGTCTACAGGACAGGAAGTGAGAAGAATCTTGAATTTGACAGCTGGGTTTATTCATTCCCTACTCTATCTAAAATAAAAGAATACTATTTTTGGTTTCATGTTTCCATTACAGTATTCCATCTGTTCTCCTTGTGTATCTGTCAGCTGAATGTTTCGGTTGCATATGTGGACATTTTAGTGTGTTAACTACAGATACTGTCCGACTTTCAACAAACATTATTTGCATCAACCCTGGTCCACAAGATAACCCCAAGGGGAAATCAACCAGCTGTGTGTTCAATCTGTATCTTTGAATATATACTGCTCCCAATGGGCCCGAGGGTAAGGTTCAGGATGGCGGCTCACATTTTTGGAAGTGTAACTTTGTTCTTTTCTTCGGTTTGTCTTTAAGGAGTGTGGCATGCACAGTTGTGGAAATGCTGACAGAAAAACCACCATGGGCAGAATATGAAGCAATGGCTGCCATTTTCAAAATAGCTACCCAGCCAACGAAGCCCAGACTGCCGGACAATGTTTCAGATCCCTGTAGAGATTTCATGAAAATAATATTTGTGGAAGAGAAAAGGAGGCCCACGGCCGAGGAACTTTTAAGGCATCCGTTCGTTAGTCATAGTATTTAATTCTCTTTTTCGGTCAGTGTAAACAAATGAAGGATTATGAAATGCACCAAAATGGAATCCACAAAGACGTGTGCCTTCCTGCTGCTTGTGTTCATCAAGAGTCTTTAGACATCCCTGGGATATAATGGACACTGCTGGAAGAACACGGACCATCTGCACACTGCCACTAGTCATAAAATGTATCAAGCAATACAGTACTGAGGGCGGCCAGATGTCAGGGGCTGTATCTTTTTATGGAATTATACCAGGCCTTTTATGAAAAGCTGAACTCAAGGCAGATATAAAAAAACCAGCAATGAATATAGTACTGTGATCGCTAAAAATCTTTAAAGGAATTCATATAAGTGCCTAAATTTACCTTGATGTCAGCCTCCTATAATCCCCTGCAGAGCAGCACTGCTGACAGTGAACATTCTGACAGAGAGGGCAGAGAGTTGACCTCACCATTGTTCTTCTGCTCATCCATTGTCTATTCAGCAAGCTCTGGGGGATGTTTCACCTAGAGCTTTATACCAAACTGTGCTGCTGCTGTAGTGGTGATCAGGGATCTGGCTGTGCTGTCTAGCAGGGGTACCTGAATTACAATACTGGCTGCATAGAAATACAAACCCTTTGGTGGGTAAAGCAGTCCTCGTATATGTTTTGCTGGATATTTAGCTGCTTGCCTGGTGTTCAGTTTTAAGCCACACTGTTGTCTTTAAATGATTGTTGAGTAACAACTATTTTGAGAACCCTGGTTTTGGCCTTCGGTTTTTGAAGAAAGCTGCTGCTACACATAAGGTAGTTAGATCAAAGACTTTTTGGAATATATGTATGCATATGTGTGTAAGAAATATATGATTTAATAAGATCAGGTCGCCATCAGGAATGATCTGCTTGATTAGACAATCATGTCCTTTTACTTCCTAGGGCACAATCATAAACTCGGTCCATATCTTTTATCACCAGGAATAGTTAATGTGCCCAAGATGTTTATCCTGGTGGGGGTCTATGCCTGCCCCTGACATCACACATCTAGGAAAAGGGAGTGAAGCTTCCTTTCCTGGCAAGTTTATGAAGCTGGCCACATTTCATGTTTGCATAAATAATGTATCAGACAACACTTTGGGGCCTCTTTATAAACAATACAAAGGGCCCATCACCCTGCTAATATTTGTGAACACTCATACTTATTTCCTTTGCACAGTCTTGTGGCCATAATGTACGATAATAACAACACACTTCATTTAAACTGGGAAACTCCATCTAGTGGCCATAATGGATTATTACAACAATACATTCGAACTGGGAAAAATATATCAAGAACATTCCTTTTTGGCATTATTTGCCCAAAACAGACGTTCACATTTTCAGGGCCCTGCAGATTGTTTACAGATAAACCCCTTTATGTCATCCTGGGTTAGAAGTGGTCTCCAATGAAAGTCAGATTCCAAAGACTGAGCACCTTTAAACACGAGTGCATTGGTTTGTAGTGATCTAGATGTAACTACATTCCATTACTAGGGACAACAGGGAGAACACCTGGCTTGCAGTTTTAAAAAAATGCAGAATCATTCATAAACAGTCACATTGTGTACTGACAGCTTTGAACTTACATAAAAGAGAGCAGCATTTGAAGGTCCAATGTTCTGGGGCATACTCTCCACTCTAGAGCAAACATCATCATATAGATTGTCAGTCTGTAATCGTTGACCGTATACTGGGTGCAGTGGCTACAATAGGTTTACGTGCTGTGTTTGCCGCTCACCATAATAAGTTGTTTGTCCCTAGGATATATAAGAATTTCCCTAACTACTGGTTTTGAGAGTGGAGTTCAGAAGGCAGAGTTT
>NW_017306389.1:1911845-1929714 GCF_000935625.1 Nanorana parkeri
CGTGTGTTGTGCAAAGGCAAACATATCAGATCATTACAGATACCCGACTCCTGTCAAAGATCTTATGATTTTGGTATAAATGAATTGCGCCACTTCGAAGTATGGAATACTTACACACCAGAACTTGTCTATGAAGAACATGCTAAATCATTTCTTGTTGCCCGTAGCAACCTTTCAACTTCACATTGTCATTTCTGCCTTTGAAAACGAAACAAGGATTCTGATTCTGATAGGTTACTTTGGGCAAAAAGAAACGTTCTTGTTAGCACCCTTGTCATACATCAGCCCCATTCTTGCTGCATAATTGTGAGACTCACTATAGCTGTCTAGATTTCTTTCACACATTTTCCGTTTACGGATCCATTCCATTACACCAGCACATTGCTGGAAAAGTTAATTTATTATACAGTCAACCAAAGGCAAAAACAAAGAATTTCCTTACAAGTGTAAATGAAGAAAATGTATATATGATAACTTTTTATATATTAAACAATTATGAAAGGGAGCACTAGATGAGAAATAGCACTGGATCAGTCATTCAGTATATATTAGGGCATCGCCAAAGATCAAATCCTATTTCTATTAATGAGACATAAGTAACTGTACCTGATCTTTGCACTATCAATTTTCTTCTATTAAGTAATATATTTATATACCACAGGAGGGGGAAGCATGTCCTAATACAGACCACTGACCATGAGGAAGATAAGTGCCCTTTTATTATGTCATGTTCCACATTGCCTTGCAGGTTAGATATGAGTAACGTCGTGCTGTAGCAGAATCAGTTCCCAATAATGACTTGTTCATCTCTAACCGATTTACCTGCTTCAGAGCTCACATATTGGTTTGTTTTTGGAACGTAAGACCTCGTGAGCAGGACTGCGTGTACCATAATAATGGAAGCAATGTTACAGGAGGCAGCACCAAGTCTCAGCGTTCACAAACTGTGATCATTTTTTACATTTGGTTTCCCTCTTTTGACCATTGCTGATCATTTGCGGCTAGATTCAGCAACAGAACTGTAGGGGAAAAGGGGTGAAAGGGATGTTGAGAGGAGTCACAAGACTTCAAGAAACATGAAGCCATCTCTCCTTTCTCTTGTTGGTTGGCCCATACAGTTAAAAAGCAGCTGTTAATATAAAGACAGCATATTGCCTCCAATAACATATTCCAGCATTAGTTTTAATGAACATAATCACACAAAACAAGTGGCAGAGCTTGTTCATTACGGCATCTTCATTCAGGTGTAGCTAGGGCAACATTGCTTGCGGGTTGTCTTCATGGCAAGGCTTGTAGTGCTTTTAAACCTGAACGTCCCATTGAGTTTGGGCCCTTTATGATAAGTGACGCTGACTGCAGGAGAAATTTTTATGTCTGCATAAAATAAATTCAATCCAGCCCCAAGATAAATGCTCTGTAAGCTGAAGGGAAGTGACGGGGGACTTGGATGTGCTTATAGGAAGGAAGAAGCTCCAGATGAGTGTAAGCAGTGTGGTGATTCAACGTGTAGTGTATAGGTAAGGCAAGGGGTAGGGCAGTGGCATCCAAAATTGTACACCTTTGAAAGTGGAGTCACATTCATGCCATGCAGGTGTGGGGGGATCACCAAAGCACGTGAATACGTTAAAAGTAATTGGCAGGTAAAAGAGTCCTTCTATATTGTATATGTAGATCAGCCTTTTATTTAGCCTTATGGCTGGATTCGTCCTTACAGCAATGGGCAATGCCACATTTTTTGTAAATATTTCCTTTCATAATTGACCCAAATACATTCTGTACATGTCCTTTCAGACTGAGAGTGGGGTCAATGAACTCAGACTGAGATTATTATTTGAGTGAGTCCCTGAATATGAAAGACAATTTTATATGCATCAGTGACCAAACCGACATGTTCTTCACTTCTGATAATAAAATAGGAGTTATGTATTATGTGACAATGTGTTTTGGGTTGCTTGTACTTTATTGCTGTGAGGATTTAGAAAAGGGAGATTACAATGGGAAAAAGAGAAGCTTAATTCTAACCGTTGTGCGTTTTCTTCTTTCATCATCCTCTTTGATGTGTATAGTTAAAATGAACTAAACAAATAAGTAAATAATGTCGGAGAGAAGGTGTGCGTCCATCTTTCATGACTGGCCATTGTCACTGGCCTTAGTTAGCTCCTTATATTCTGACAATGGACTTGAAGGCGGGTCATACAGCCCTTCTGTATCATCATTACTTATAGATAAGTGACTATCAATATCGGAATAGGAAACAAAAGTGCTGGATGACTCGTCCTCTAGTGCCGTGGTTCTCAACAGGTGGGTCGTGACCCATGTTCAGTGGGTGGCTGCATACCTTCCACTGCACTAGGCGAGAGGCTCCTCAGCTTACCCCGTAGCGCAGTACTGTCAGTTCTCGCGCCAAGCAACCATTCAAAATATGCTGCCCGGCGCCGAGTGTCAGCTTGAGGTGGGGTGGGCTGGAGGTTGGGCTGCGAGGGAGCTCCATCCATACGTACATTGCTTACAGCTACCCCACCTGACCAGAGTGACGTCACATTTTGGCTCCCGGATCCTCTACAGGGAGTGCAAGGGAGCAATGCACATATGGATGCAGCCCACACTGAACCCCTAACAATTTTTGGGGAGTGTGTGTGTGTGTGAGAATGTCTGTGAGTCTGTGGTTGTGTGTGTCTGTCAGTGTTTTAATTGCAAACTACCACGCAATCGTACCTACTGTTCGTACTGGTGTGGGAGGTGCGTTGCATTGCAATTCATTTGAATAGAACCCCAAACTCCTCCCACCCACAGTGTGATCGCTTGCATCGGGAAATGCGGTATTGCAATGCTGTGCGTTCCAGTGCGGTGCGACTTGGGTCGTGATCTAATGACCAAGGACAAATGCGGGTCCTGAGGTTATACAGGTTGAGAACCTCTGATCTAGTGGAATGTCAGAATATTTATGGCCTATGGCCAGTGACAATGATAGGTCAGGCAGGGTGGACACCCATCTTCTCTTCCTTACAATGTTATTTCCATAACGCTATTAATTTAAAAAATACACATTAAAACAGTGAACAGAAAGGTGAAAAATTCCCTAGGGCTGGTAACAACAGCAGCTCAGCTAGCAAGGCCTCAGCTGTAACCGCCTACTACTACTATTCCAGGGTGGGGGAGATCTCCCCAACAGGGTCCTCAAATGTCTTAGGCATGCGGTGGGGGTTGCCCCACTCCACCTTAAAGAGACCAATCTGATTTAGATTGATTGGAGGTCTTAATAATTACTTTCAGCAAAATGCTAGTAAATTAAGATTGATGCTTATGTGTTATAACTACAGCTATGACATCCTTTATACAAAAGTGTTATCCAAGGAGTTACAAAATGTGTAACGACAAGTGAACAATTGCTGCTTTTCTATAAAAATGTTATGTATACTTTGACTTGCTTCAGCTATAAACGGAGTAGACATGCTGCCCTCTAGTTTACCGTGCTGCATGCGACTGCATAAGATCTTGATATTGACTTTCAGGAAGTCAGTATTTCCATAAGCTTGGGCACGCCCCCCCCTCCACGCCTGACAATGCTGGGGTCTGGTGCCTTTGCTAACCTTTCTGAAAATGACTCTTTCTGGCTCAAATACTTTCTGAGTCTCCAAATGGAACTAGCGTGCAGCAAGTAAAGTCCAATTTGAATCAGAATACAACATCTGCATACTTGTTTTGGGGAGAAGTCAGATAGCAGCCTACATACTTCCCTTAGTGCTCATTCATGCTTTGCCGTCCTCGTTTGCTAATGTGCATTGTGTCATGTGTGAAGGCAGCAGATATATTTTGAATGGGCTGCCAAAGCACAAGAATGCACAAAAAAAGTACATGCAGCATTTTATCTGGTAGTGCGTTACTATGCATTGTGTTGCTTTGCCACCCTTGTGCATTGGAGCTGTGTTGCCTTAGTGTGTTGCGGTGCCATTCAAAATAAATGGCACCACAATGCACGTTACTACAATGCTAAAGTGTGATTTGTACCATAACACAGGTTTCCAAGTGTATGTTTCTAGGTGTAGGGTCTGAAATGACATATTACCCTATCAGAGCAACGAAGGCCCTACAGATAGTAGTAGATGCTAAACCTGTATTTTGTTTTTACCTATTAAACTATTAAATTGCATTGAATGAGCAATAATTGTCACCAGAAAAAAAGGTGTTAGTGGGTTCCATGTACAATCCATATACCCATTGCACTCCTGATCGCTTATCCATAATAAGAATAGTTGGGTGCATCGGCAGTCGACGGATGGCTACCGTCCAGTTATACAAAAAGGTATGGACACCGGCACTCCAAAGATAGAAGTACGTCTATTTATTGCCGCACGTGCAAAACATGCTCATTGTATACGCAGTGGGTTCCATGTGACACATGGAATTCCGGAACAGCTGTGATAATCTATGGAAATAAGACATTCAGAACACTCATTGTGTTCTGACCCAAAAACTTGGGCTCTCTATGATGTCGACTAAAGCCGAGCAAATTGATTTTTCATTTCTCACGGCAGCCGATCATCTACGGCTTGATAGGAGCACCGACACCTCAATGAAAGGACAGAAAATCACTTGCTACATACCAAAGATGAATTGCCTTGTATATAGCTGAGCTGTAGACACATATGCCTGTACAAAGAGAAACTTGTTCCCTGATAGCAGGACAACTCATAAATATTCTATTGTAAATCCAGAGATCACAATTTAGCATTTTAAAATGTCAATTATTGTTTATATATTTTTATCCTTTGTAATCAAGAATTTTTTTAAATAAATGTAAATTTGAAAACATCCCAAATAGTTGGATTTTTCTGTGTAATGTGTTGGGTTATGGTATCATGAGACTGCAGTATACATTTCATAAAGCTTTTATATTTCCTTTCTACTGATACTATAGTTAATGCAGAAATACGATCGTACATAATGATTTCTGTCCCAATCAAATTCTGCTTTTCTAGTATACAAATTCACAGTAAACGTTGTGCTCAAGTCTTCACCTCTGGGGCAGAATGGAGCGACCATAGAGGAGTAGAAGAGTGCGGCAGGCAGCAGGAAGAGAGGAGCCACATTGGAGGAGCATGGAGCTATAAGTATGAGAGCAGAGAGGGCTAGAGGGATAGATAACAGGGACAAAGGTGGGGCATGCTCCATACGACCAAATGTGAGCAACAAATCTTCCAGTATTGCGTTCAGGAGACGCCTCCTCTCTCTATATACTATACAGGCAGGATAAGAAATAAAATATTTCTCAATAGACAATACCAGAAAATGGAAACCATCCCTGTCTGATAACACGAAAACCTGTCACTCATGGGTAGTGTTTGGCTGAAGCCATTTATTATCAATCAACTGTGTTTACTCTTTTCCAATCATAATGACAACAGAAACTACCCAAATGACCCTGATCAAAAGTTTACATACCCTGGTGATTTTGGCCTGATTACATGCAAACAGATCACAGGTGAGGATGGTTCCCTTTAATAGCCATTCACGCCCCTTTGTGTGTCAACCTGTATGCATGTTATCAGTGTGTGTGTGTATAAAAGGCCAATGAGTTTCTGGCCTCCTGACAGACCCTTGCATCCTTCATCCAGTGCTGCACTGACGTGTCTGGATTCTGAGTATTGGGGAAAGCAAAAGAATTGTCAAAGGCCTTGCGGGAAAAGGTAGTTGAACTGTATAGAACAGGAAAGGGATATAAAAAGATATCCAAAGAATTGAGAATGCCAATCAGCAGTGTTCAAACTCTAATCAAGAAGTGGAACATGAGGGGTTCTGTTGAAACCAAACCACGGTCGGGTAGACCAACTAAACTGTCAGCCACAACTGCCAGGACAATTGTTCGGGATGCAAAGAAAAACCCACAAATAACTTCAGGTGAAATACAGGACTCTGAAAACGTGGTGTGGCTGTTGCAAGAAATAAGAACTGGGGTATGTGAACTCTTGATCAGGGTCATTTGGGTAGTTTCTGTTGTCATTATGATTGGAAAAGAGTAAACACAGTTGATTGATAATAAATGGCTTCAGCCAAACACTACCCATGAGTGACAGAAAGGTTTTCGTGTTATCATTCATATTCTCTGAAAAATATCCAGGAAATCATAAATTCTGCCAGGGTATGTACACATATGAGCACAACTGTATATACTGCTGGCAAGCAGGAGATATATGTAAAAACATTTTTTTTTAAAGTTACCAAATAGGTAAAAACTTACCTGTGTCTCCACCGCTCGCTCCCATCCGAAGATTCTCGAGTGGCCGCAAAGGAACATGGGGCGGGCGCATGCGCAGTAGAGATCTTTGGCCGAGAGAAGAGGAGAGACACAGGGTAAGTCAGTGCACGCAGACAGACACCATGGGACCCCAGGAGTCTGCGCTGGATCAGAGACCGGCACCAGCGCTGGAGGGACTCCTGAATACAAGTGGAAGGAAGAAGATGATCGGATCATGAGGCATCTTTTAAGGTAAGTCCTTAAAGCAGCATGGGGGGGGGGCACTTTAATCTCACTTTAATATCAGTCCTTCTTTAGGAACGTACATTAGAAGCCACAGGATGAGTAGAGAGAGTAGAATTCAGGAGAATGAACACTGGGAAGGGAAGCTGCAAGGACAGCCTAGTATAACTCCTCCCACTTCCATCATCCTCCAGTTTTTTGCTATTGTCCTAAAAGATGAACATCTTCTCTTTTTCTTCTTTTAAGGGAGAAACAGGACCGGCCTATAATGTACCGTTAGGTCAATGGGCCCTGCTGAGGCGCTCTGCTAGATACCTTTTGGTGTAATGCAGGGGTAGGCAACATCAGCCCGCCAGCTGTGATGAAACTACAAATCCCATCCACCACAGCTGGAGTGCCGAGGTTGCTTACATGTGGTGCAACGTGTGGGTTAGCTGCATAATGCTTTACAGGTCCAAGGTCGCAGTGCACATCTTGTGGAATCCTGTCCCTGAATACTCCATAGGAAGTTTGCCCACCGGGAGGGCAAAGGCTATCTGGATGGGGCAGGGTGTAGCACACATGGCGCCTATGGCGTTAAATCAGGAGATTGAGCTGCAAAACGTTTGGGTGCAAAATGGCAGAGGGAAGGGGCAAGCACCATTTTTTGAACACCCAATATCTATTATCACCTGTGTGCCATTATTGAGTCTGCACAGCGTCCCTTTGGGTTGCTCACCTGCCCTGCTGGATTGAGATAGAGGGCATTCCACGGACTCTCATCGCCCTGATCTGGCCCAGGTAGCCATGGTACCCAGACCTTCTCAAGATTCCTGTCAGACTCCCTGTGGGCCCTCCCAGATCGTACACGTCCTCTGTCCCAAGGACCGGTTTTCCACCCTGCTTCTCAGTCGCTGGCTGTAATAGTCTGGCTGCTGAAGCCCGGGTCCCACCTCCTTAGTGACAGCCTTTGTACACGGTGCCACTCACATTGTCCCCCTTGTACATTCCCCAGTACTGAGGGACAAACTGAACTTCCTCTCATTAACATACAATGCTTGTAGGTCTTTAACGCTGTGTAAGGACAGACTGTGCCTGTATGGTTTTTCTCCATGTCCTGCGTTTCCTTCCTAAAATAAACGAATCATTACACTGTCTTGCACCAAACATTGGGCCAAATGTATCTGCACATGCGTAATAGAAGAAGCAGTAGAATGGAATCTTATATGGGAAGCGCTTCAATTGTTCCTGATAATTACTGGGAAAGAAGTGTCAGCTTTAGTAGTTAAGTCCCAATAATGCTTTAGCACCGATATTGCACGATTTCAATCACTCTGCAAATAGAAATCATAAACAATATTATGAAGGGAATTTATCAAAACTGGAGCAGACAAAATCTAGAGTAGATGTGGAGAAGCTGATTGGTTGCTATGCACAGCTGGTTGCCATGCACAGCTGCTCCAGTTTTGATAAATTCCCCCCTATGCGTATATATTGTATACAGTGACATTGGGTTTGACATACCAGACAAATAGGCTGCTCACATTGCAGGGGAATGTTCCCTTAGCTTAGTGAATATGGTGAAAATTCACTTTGCAAAGAACACCTGATCACATGGAAGGAAAAAAAAAACCAGCATTTTGCTTGCAGATGATTGGATGATGGGAGTCAGCAGAGCTTCACCTCATTTACTAAGCAAAGTGAAAATTCCCCTGCAAAATTCTGCCATTGAAACAAAAGCTTGATATATAGAGGGCTCTCATTATTGTCTGACCACTGCTGCGTTTTATACTATACTAAACACAAAGTCAGAGTAACAGACTAATGTAATAAATTATCTAACAGTTTTATTATCAAGATTATTTGAGGGTCAGGTGTATATATTTATATAAATATATGTGCTCATGATGGTTGATTGCCTTCCCCTCAGCTGGCCACACACCTATAGAATATCTATAGAAAATCTGCAGATAATCTATAGGTGTATGGCCAGCTTTAGACAATACCTGCAAGAAATGTGAGAAGTTGAGCTCCTGATGGGAATTAGTCTTTTTTCCCCACTTAATGAGCTCTGTATATCAGAAATATTCCTTCTTCTTTGGTACTGGTGACCTGTAGTACTAGGCTGGACATTGAGAGTATTGCTCCATACAGCCTCAGTAATAGGTACAAAAATAAATACATGTAAAAGTACGTACAATGTGCTTTAATATATACAGCACATTATACGTACTTTTAGACGTATTTATCCTTTAGCATAGTGATGTAGATTAGAATGGGGAGCTATGCATTCAGCAGAGCTTCATATTTTTCATCATAGGATCCTCGCCCTCTAATAATTAGTCTCTGCGGCTTCTCTCCCAGCATTCCGTGCACCGTCACCGCTGTCTCATAGTCAGTGTTTGTCCTGAGGAACATAGAGAACAACAAAATGACATTATAAATATTCTGAAGTCACTTGAAGTCATTTCAAGTTTTTGTCACATTAAAGCCTAAAAACCTTCACAGACGTGAGGCCGCTATACATAAAAATGACATTCTCTGCTTTGCTTATACAATCTGGAAACAGTGTACATTTTGTGTTTCGTGTTCTTGATTTAGGATTTATTTTGAGTCAAACCATTTTGCTGTAAGACAAGTAGGGGTTTGTGCACAATTTATTATGGGAGGGACAAATATTCTGGCTGACCGTGACATACCACTTTCTGTTCCATTTTGAAGAGTTAATGAAGTTTATTCTTGTGGCTCGGAGTGAAGACCAAAATATTTGTTTATTATTCTAGTCTTATTATTCTAGTGCTTATCTAAAGACATTGTAATGATCACTTGTATTTGAAGCCAGCTGAAATCTGTGCATCACAGTGTATGATTTATGACTCTATGACAAATGCTGTTCTGCCATTGGCAGTTTGTAGTTGCTGGTGCCACACACACCTCCCATTATGTCTCCCTACCTTGCTGTGAAGGTGACCAGTAACATCTCTTTACTGGCCGATGTGTGGCTGACATGAGCCTCCAGCACCCCACTGGTGGGAGAGATAGAAAACACCTCCGTTTTGCTGTGTCTTTCTTGTTTGTCTAAAATAGACCAATAAGCACACTGTTACACATTATTACATTAGCAGGTTGTCACCAACAAACAGAGCCAGCATCCTGTTTGTCTCCACACCACACAACATACCTTCTTCTCAGCTGATACAGAGCTGTCCTGACAAGTGCAATAGATGTACATAAACTGTGCATTGACCTGTATTTTATGGTATGTTCCAGTGAAAGAAAAATACACGGACCTGAGAATATCAATGCAATCAAGTAGGACCTATTCACACCAACGTGATGCATTAATCACAAACATAAGAGGAGTCCGCACATGAGGTCAATAAGTCTTTATTCCAACAAAAAGCACATAGATGCCTTGATGTGTGTCGTGCTGCTGCCCTTAATAATATGGCAAACAAAATCAGGAATGATCTGCAGTTATATTCACTCATGTGTCCAAACAACACCTACTCACTAATAATAACTACATAGAAAACCGAGATTAAAGTGACACTAAACTCAGGATTAAATCCTAAAAATGCATTCAAATACCTTCACTATTAACAAAAATGTAATTTATTTGTGTATCATTCGCGCCTATGATGGACTACAATCTCACGTATAGTTTACTAAATTGTAGTAAGATTATATTCTATCACAGGAGCGAGTATGGGGTGGTGACTACTTTACAACACACACAGGGACCATGGGGAAGAAAAGTAGCCACCCTCCAGAAGGAAGGACAGTGTCAGTATGAATTCCGAGATGATTTGAGGATCTACAGCCGAGGGATACATAAATAAGATACATGTTTGTTAATAGTTAAGGGACTTGAAGGCATTTTTATAATTTAACTCCTGAGTTTAGTGTCACTTTAATCATCTAATAACCACAGAACTTGTGAGCTTAACAGTGATCAGAAATAAAAATGAAAAGTAGAAATAGAAATCAACATTTATGTGTGTAACCAATGACCTATTTTGTTGAAGAACACAGATTATGCTGAAATACTTTCAGGAAATAATAAGGTGGTAGCCAAGAAACCCCCAACTTTTGGCAGATATGTATTCCTTAAGGTGCCCATACACCTTATCTGCAGATTTTCTGTGGTCAGGTGGAAAAAGTGCAACAGATTGGCCCAGGTGGAGATTACTCCATCCACACAGTTAAAGTGACATTAAACCCTCAGATTTTTTAACATCCTTCTCTCTTCTCATGCTGGGCAGAACTTCTGTTTTGCAGCAGACTGCCTTGTCTCAGGAATGGATACACGGTGTCTGTGTATACGTTTGTATAGCTTGAAACCTGAGCCAGCACTACAGGAAGAGGCCCTGAGCTGAAAAGGGAAGTTCTCCCCAAGCATGAGAAGACATGAGGATTTAAAAGGAAGAGCAGCAAAGAGAAGGGAAACAACCATGGATTAGAGTAAGCCACACATTACAGTATTGGTTTATGTCAAAAAATCTAAGGGTTTAAATGTCACTTTAAGTGTAGATGGAGGAATCAGTTGCACCTTTTCCATCTGATCACAGAAAATCTGCAGATAATTGTAAGGTGTATGGCCAGCTTACGTGTAGTTGAAGGGACGACAAGAACACACATGGCTGGGACACAAGAACCTTCAAATATGAACACAACATGTGCCAATGTTGTTGCCATTACGTGTTTGTTTCTAGAAATCTATTTTCCTTAATCCGTAGTATAGGAATTTACATAAACTGCAGTACTAAGAATTTGATTTAGTTGATAACTTGAAGGATATGTAATGTAAAAAATGTTGGTAGCATTTTGCCTCATTTGAAGGACAGGTTTCATTATTACCAATAAGCCAACTAGTTTAGCTAAACACTTTATTTGCCATGATCCCAGTATAGAACTATTTATGGCATAGAACATCCTCATTTAAGTGTCAGGGGAGGGGTGTATTAAGGAGATTATCCAGGAAGGAGTTTTTTTGCATCTTTATATTAGGTACCAGAGGCCCACTGGGACTGAATTCTTAATGTCTTACTATTATGATTGATGAGTTCATTATTTTCTCCATCTAGCATCCTCTCCTGCAGACACTGAGGTCAAATCAGTCCAGATAGGATACACTTATTGAGGCATCCGTCTAAACAAACATTCAGTGAATATATACACATTTGTATTGTTCCTAATCCACATTTTTACATTTTGTGAATTGAGAACTAAGTGTATGCTTTCTGGAGTGGCAGTAAGTCAAAACGACGTGTATTTCCACTTTTCATTTTTTACCTTTATTTTTACTGATGATCACTGTGAAGCTCAGGTGTTCTATGGTTTCTGGATAATGAATCAGGTTTTTTCACTTTAGTTAGTATTTGTGATTAGGTTTTGGACACATGAGTGAATATACCGTATATACTCGAGTATAAGTCATCCCGAATATAAGCCGAGGTACCTAATTTTAGCAAAAAAAACTGGGAAAAAGTATTGACCCGAATATAAGCCGAGGGTGGGAAATGAGGCAGCTACTGGTAGATAGATACCATTAAAATACATTAATATTTATTTAAAAGAAAAATAACCTAGCTCTGTAAGTGGAAAAGTTTACCATGAATTTGTTTTAACAGTGTGGTTGAGGCTTCAAGTATCTGTGACGTATACTCTGCTGAACCAGGCAATCACATCACTCACATAAGATAACTCTAAAACGTCACATTACTGTATACAAATTTGCATCAATTACCTTTAAAAGCTCTCTTTTTCGGGTGGTTACATGACCACAATCACTCCTGTCTTATCACTCTTGCGAAGAGCATGTGGCTTGCCCCAAGGCACAGCATCTGGCCAGTCAACCTGAGCAGAATACTTCCCCAGAAGTAGCTCCCAATCAGAAAATAGGGCTGAGTGAGGCAGGGGTGGGGGCGAGGGGGCTGTTTCACCAGCCTTCTGACCAGGGGAGCACAGGCACAGTGCTCTGTATCTCTTGGGCAAAAGGCAGGGTGGGCAGTGTGTCAGCAGCCTTCTGACCACAGGAGTGCAGGCTCCCATTCAGAAGGCACAGACACACACTAACCACCAAGGACTGATCTGCTGCCATGCCTTGCTTGGTCAGAAGGAAACAGAATGATGGGGACCAGCAGGATCAGCAGATGTGTAATATATTTTATTTCTTTTTAAGATATAAAAAAAGTTATTGCTAGGGACAAAGGAATCTATTCCCCAACAATGTACATTAAGGTTCACATTATTGGTGACCAAGGTAATTTCTTCTATATAAATCCCCAGAAGGAATCTGACATTCTCCTAACTCTAAGGCATATAGAAGTTCGGGGTAACCAAATGATGCCATTACCCTGCGACCACCATGCAGCTCAGGAGTCAGAGAAAGGCAACTTCCCTCCACAAGTCATCATCCTAAGGTAAAAAGCAGCCGTGACCAGCACATAATTATAAGTATTAGCATAATTTACTGATATACATAGTTTACCCAGCAGAGCCGTCCAGTAGCTCTTTGATCCACTTTTATTGAGAAGAAAAACCTCTCGTGTCCTTGTCTGTCCAACAAAGCATGTACCAAAATCCACTGTGTCACTTGAAAGCTGTAGCACTGGCACTGTGATGTATGCACTTAGTGCCACTTGCTGCAGAGATAAACACAATGCTGGGTCATAAGGTGAGCTGGTATACTTCAGGCTATAAATGATATACTGTTTTATTACTCTATTCAGTTTCTCTTAGTGAGAAGAGGAAAGAAACTACATACCTGTGTGCTATTATTACTATACTCTATCAGCAACTGCTGGGAGAAGTGCAGCCTCCTCTCTCCATTCTCTGACTGCAGCAACTTCACTCCCGGCAGCATCTGATCCTCTGGAAGATGTTGGTAGGTCAGCAGTTCCAGAGTGGTGCAGAAGGACAATTTCACCTGTAGAACATACGCCAATGATCAGTGCATTACTAATACTACCCTGCAAACACTTTGTGTAAGCCACCGCAACCAGAATCCAGAGATCATCTTATACGTTTACTGGGTGTGTACTTCCTGAACATTCACATCACATCACATTGGTGCAGAGAAACAAAACGACATTTTCAGTCAGGCACAAGGAGATGCAGGTAGTGGCATGCAAATGTATAGCTTTAAAATAATATATTTCCTTTACCAATGTATTTTGTTGTGGGTGAAGCACAATCTGCTCTCCACGGTCCTCACGGTCACTCTGGGATGTCCGGACACTTTTGTTTGGATCAATGGCAGAAACAGAGAAAGGGTTGGACAATAGCAGACGGAAGTACAGAGGGGTTTCTGTGCAGTTGATCAGTTTCATGTTCCGAGTTGTCGCAATGTCAGTTAATATCTATAGAGGAAACATAACAGCATGGGAACTCATGGAATCTGATGTCTTCCTGCTCAGCACCTACGTGTCATTGGGGAATCATTCCAAGTATGAATCCAAAGACTTCAACAAAGCTGCTTGAAGCGTGCTGAAAGCTTTACAAATAGTTTGGAAAAACTTGCTGCACACACTGCTCTGATACAAGCCAAAGCCTATGAGAACAACGTCTTACCATGCTAACCAACAAACACGCTGCTATGTTCTCAGCATGTAATAGACAGAAAGCGGCAGCAATGACATACTGCATCTACTAGATACAATGGGCCATTGCTCAGAAAATCTCATCAGTCAATCTGCATTTCCTCAACTCATGGGGGTTCATTATTATTATTATACGGGATTTATATAGCACCAATAGTTTGTGTTCAGAAAAGTTCTCTATTTGCACGGCACTGGCATCCCTATGTGGCGCTAACAAGTGTATTGCCAATACTCGCCAGCACCATCTAGGGGGACTAGTGCTTTGCGAATTACATCTGTCCGGCAGAACTTTTATGAATTAAATTTTAAGACTGAAACCGAAATTTTAACATTTGACCAAAACCGAAAAATGACTTTTTTTCCAACCTTTTAAAAATTATTTCAATTATTTTTAAATTTTTTGTGTTTTGATTTTTTTTTTACTTTACTGTTAGGACCTTTGGAGAAATAGACCCCTGATATTTCCCTTTTTAAATAAAAAAAAGAGATTGAGGACACAGAGTCCTCAATCTCTTTTTCTGTCGCCCCTGTTATGAATGAACAGGAATCCTCTATACAGAGTGCTCCTGTCCATTCATAACCTGTGGATATAGTATCAGTATGTCCACGATCATGAATAAACAGGAAGTGATGTAGTACACTTCCTATTTATTCATAATTAGGGACACAATGACTAAATATGTCCTCAGTTATTCACAAACATGGGTGTGAACAGAACGGATCACACCCATGTTTGAGCAACACATGGAAGGATCAGCAAATATTTCACATATCTCCATCCTGAACTGTTCCGTCCTTCCCATAGTTCTCCTCCTCCCCGCTGACACTGTCAGTCCTGACAGCTTCTCCCCCTCCTGATGGCCACCGGCAGTTGGATCGGGCTCTGTGTCCTGTGTCGGCAGGGGCAGCAGGGATCGGAGGGTATACAGACCGAAGCCTGCAGCCTGATCCCAGCAAGGAGGAGAGAAGCTAGGGATGCAGCACATTTTCGGCTGTTTTTATTTTACTATCGGCACTTTGCCTATAGCACCATTTTCAGGCGAAATGTTTCGGCAGGCCAAAAGTTTGGTGCATCCCTAGTGTCTACAGATTTGGGTGCATGAAACCTAACAGTGATCAGAGACATCAGAATTGATACTAACTGGAGAGGTTTTCTTGTTTGGGATGAGATCACTTGCCACAGAGTAAAACACCAGCCCTTCCTCATCATCCTCTTCCACTTCTACGGTGAGCCTGCAGAAGAAGAAGACTAATAATTCACTATAGCAACACCTTATAGTTCTTAAGTGATGGTTCAAGAAAACAGAAATGCTCATAAAAACAAGGCAATCATATTAATATATGGAGACAATGTAATATTTGTGTATTTTTTAGCCCAAAAACCCAACTCGAGCCAACCACTGTCTGGTTTTTATTGCTGTCTTTGTCCCTGTTCTGGTGAGAGTGGGGTCAGGGGATCAGGAAGACATTGGAAATCTCTCCAATGGTGACAGTAATGGCTATTCACTGCACTGCTACTACAAATGAATGGGCTGCCTGTTATTGCATGATGCAGCATGTGTTAACATGAATACGTTTATTGCATTGCCGTGGACCAGGCTAGTGTAAATGGGACTAAAGGTTCAGTAAAGATTTCAAGACTGACTGAGCAGAATTCCAAAACATTTGGTAGATAAAACAGCTCCTCCAATCTCTTTCGATCAGTGGATTATTTTTGTGGTATGGTGCGCATACATCAAAAGATTAAGGCACTGATAGCACTATGTGTCTACATTGTAATGGCATATAAAACAAAATCACAGCCATTTAATATCTGTTAACTGGTTAAATGGTAAATAGAACATAAAGCTGGCCATACACTGTTATATTTTTTACTTTCCTCAAAATATACCAGATTCTTCCATCCACACTGAATAGCATGGATAGATGAATCTCCCACTGTGTTCTTTGTATCCTCAGAGTGGCGAGTGCGACGCTTTCAGAATCAGAATACTCAAACTGTTGCCTGAAGATTTTCCATCCGGCTCCTTTGATTTTCTGACCGAAGGATGCCAGACAGAAGGGTGCCGACAGGGTTGTGAACGAATTTTGGCCGGTTTAACAAGAACTGGCTGGAATTCACACAGTGTATGGCCAGTTTAACTGAAGTGTTTTACTTGACAATTTATAACACCCTGAACAGACTACAGAGTGTCCCAGGAGTCTGTACTCACAATGCTGGCTTCACAAATGCCTGAAGCTCTATTTTGATTGGTTCCACCCCATATCCATGCTGCCGCTTTACTCTCCCGGGTACAAGTTTTGCTGACTGAAAGTCAGAGAGAAGAATGTACAATAAAAGTTAGATGCATCCATAACGGCTTAAAGTCACAAACACTGACATATAAATAAAACCAGAATAATGAAAATACATTTACCTTGTCATCCAAGTTTAGAAATCCCAGGGCATATCCACTGCATTCTACCTTCTTGGTGACTCCAGAGAGCATAAGAGGAGTGAAGGACACGTGTATGCTACTGTAACCCCCAGCAGGAACAATCTGTAATACAACAGAGAAAGGCAAGATCTACCACTGTAAGGTGTAAAATAAAAACTAGTGATAAGGCAGAGCAACCATAGCGACTGGATCTCTATTCATCCCTGAACCTAACAGGAATTTAATATACAGTATATTAGCTTACTGATTTTTGATGTGGTGGCTGCAGTAGTTTCCTTTTTTAGGCTTTTAATTTTTTCAGCAAACGATTCTGCTAGAAACACCCTTTCTGTAATAGGGTGACAACGCTCACTTACTGTATCTATGGAGAGCAGCATTGTCACCCTCGCATGGAAGCGTTAGGAGTAAAGAGGGGAGATGTTCTGTAGTGTTCTGTAGATCACAGACATGGGCTAAGATTTTAGTTCAGCATTGTCAGCTCACTAAAGAAAGTTAAGAGCTCATTGGACTTTTTGGCAGGGACAACAAGTGTTTTTTCAGTTATCGAACAGATATAACCAAACACTTTAAATGGTAAAGCAAACAAACATTAGAGGTTTTTTTTGTTAGGGTTTAAAAACACTTTAAACTGGCAATCTATCAGCTTCTCTCTTTCATTTTCTAAGCTTAGCTGAAAAAACTGAAGAAAGAAGCTGATTGGTTACTATGGGCAACTGCTCCAGATTCTGTCTGCTCCAGTTTTTATAAATTCCACACATCATACGTAAAGTGATATGGTGTGCCCCAACTACCTGTACAAGAGAGCAGGAGCTGGGAAATAGAATATCTTGTGTAAAAAAGACTTATAAGAATTGAGAATAATAAGTCGGATAACAAATGTGAATGTTTTTTAAAGCCTGAACGAATGTGACATGTCAGCTCTGTATATACACTATATTGCCAAAAGTATTGGGACGCCTGCCTTTACACGCACATGAACTTTAATGGCATCCCAGTCTTAGTCCGTAGGGTTCAATATTGAGTTGGCCCACCCTTTGCAGCTATAACAGCTTCAACTCTTCTGGGTAGGCGACCACAAGGTTTAGGAGTGTGTCTATGGGAATGTTTGACCATTCCTCTAGAAGCACATTTGTGAGGTCAGGTACTGATGTTGGATGAGAAGGCCGGGCTCGCAGTCTCTGCTCTAATTTATCCCAAAGGTGTTCTATCGGGTTGAGGTCAGGACTCTGTGCAGGCCGGTCAAGTTCCTCCACCCCAAACTCACTCATCCATGTATTTATGGACCTTGCTTTGTGCACTGGTGCGCAGTCATGTTGGAACAGGAAGGGGCCATCCCCAAACTGTTCCCACAAAGTTGGGAGCATGAAACT
>NW_017306389.1:1935850-1971425 GCF_000935625.1 Nanorana parkeri
TACCACTTTGTGGCTGAGTTGCTGTTGTTCCCAGTTGTTCCACTTTGTTATAATACCACTAACAGGTGACCGTGGAATATTTAGGAGCAAGGAAATTTCACAGAACACCTGAATCCAATGATTTGGAGGGGTGTTCCAATACTTTTGGCAATATAATGTATATTATACAATCCAGCACCTATGTGTGGGAGAAGCAGATCCTGTCAATGGTTTGTTTTTTGATCATAGCTGCCAACTATTCCTGACTTTCAGGGACTGTACCTGATTTGAAATAATGTGTTTTTGCTGTTTTGTATTGTTGACCTGTTATAAAATCATTCTTACCATACTTCCATGTTATGTTTGTTGCTAATATTAATATTTCTTAAAACCAATGCTTCAAATGTACAGGTGAAACTCGAATAATTAGATTATCGTGCAAAGTTCATTTATTTCACGAATGTAACTTAAAAGGTGAAACTAATATATGAGATAGACTCATTACATGCAAAGCAAGATAGTTCAAGCCGTGATTTGTCATAATTGTGATGATTATGGCTTACAGCTCATGAAAACCCCAAGAACCCCAAATCCACAACCTCAAAAAAGTAGAATATTACATGCAATCAATAAAACAAGGATTGTACATAGAACAATATCGGACCTCTGAAAAGTAGAAGCATGCATATGTACTCAGTACTTGGTTTGGGCCCCTTTTGCAGCAATTACTGCAATTACTTTTGCACGATATTCTAATTATTCGAGTTTCACCTGTATAACTCAACTTTGTAAATCGAGTACATGCAAGTGTAAGAGAACTGTAAAAGTCCTTGGTCCTTATTGCGTGCATGGATGAGAGTGATATGACCAGCTCCAGTGTGTCACAAGAAATTGTTTTAGTATGTTGACAACCAAGCTTACAATGTAACCAAAAAACTTTGCAACTTTAATTCGATTTACCAGATGTGTATAGTATTCTTTCTCGAATTAGTGTCCTTTCACACCTTCACGTTCCAAATGTGCGCATTGATGCAACACGCCAAAACATGCAACACGCTTGCAGTGCCATTACTTGTTAATGGCACCCCAAAGCAGCCCTGAAAACAGACATTCTTCCCACACGTTTAATGTGCAACGCAATGTGAAAAAATGTAGAATGCTTGCAGCAGAATTTGATGCATGAGCTGCTTTGCCGCGCTTGTTATGCGTAGGCAGCCCCTTCACATGGGCTGACGTGTGGCAACTGCGGCAAAAAAGCTTGCAAACAAACATGAACCAATGCAAACACAACACACATTCCCAGAATAAGATAGTGTGAACAGAGCCTTACAATGGAACTCCAGCTATAAAAGGTCCACCATAACCCCTAAAGCCCCTAGGTCTTTTTTTTTTTACTTCTAGGTGGTTCAGTGATGTCACTTATTTCCCAGCAGTGGTGTAACGACATGTTATCTCCGCTCAGTTCTGAAGTATTGTGAGCCCACACTGTGCAATGACATACCCAGGGAGTGTGTGTCAATGACAAGCTGGGCTCACAGGAAATAGGCCGTATGACACAATTGTCTTTCTGGGTGAAGAGGCTTGCTGGAGCGGTGATAAAAAACACATCAACAGAGTTGATGGGGACAACATCAACAGAGTAAGTAAAGCTTGGGAAAATGTTTTAATAGAGGAGGGGGAGGGAACCCAAAAATTAAAAAGTAAAAGTACCACTAATAGTAGTATCAGGTGACACGCAAATATAGACCAACACCTGCATTATGAGCTTTACACATGGCACTGTGTCTACTTATGTACTCAGAGAATAGGATTGTATGGTAAATTTAAACCATTACACTTACTGTCTGCCTTGGAGTGATGCAGTATGGGTAATCAGAGGCCACTCCTTCATGAGGCCTCAGAACGACGGAAATTAACTTTTGTTCTGGAGAGAATTCCCTTTCTCGGTCATCATGATTGTCACTCACTTCTTCTGCCTCTGCAATCTGTTCCATACCATTTATATGCTGAAGGAACAAGACTTACACTATAATCCACATCTAAATAATAACATACGTTTCTATTAGTCTCCAGAAGTATTATTTATCATTTCTGGATTTGGGCCTACTCAGTCAGGACATGCTAAAGTGGAGCAGGAGTGGACATACACAGGTCCAGATTTATGGTGAATGTATGGTTTTGCCCACCCACCAAAGACATTACAATGTTAATTCTCATTTATTTTATATTATGCAGTTAAGTTGGACTGCATGGTGAGGGAAACTTAGAACTTCAGTTGAGATTTTTCTTTCTTATTTACAATTCTCAAGATATATAAGATGCTATGAGTTGATCAGACACAATGATAACTGTGCTGGCACAACCAATGTTGTTATCTGTCATTTTCTGCTGTTTTCATTACACTGCTGAGTATTCCATTGCTTAGCATAATGTTATGTATGTTCCTGACATCTAGTGGTAAATTAGTGTTACTACAACTTTTTCTGTATACATTTAGGGGGTTATTCACGAAAGAACCAAAGGTTCCAGCCGTAGCTTCAGCTTATCTTTTGGCTCTCTTCGGCTGAACCGAAGGGCTGCTGTACGGGTTATTCACTATAGCCCGTACAGCAGCCGGAGGCGGCCGAGCGGCTCAGCCGAGCTGAAGGCATATGCTTAGGCTCGACTGAGCCGATGTGATAGCCGAAGCGGGGTGAATGGGCTGCCGAAGGCCAGCCGTTCACCCCGCAAATGACAGCTGGGCAGAGCCAGCTGTGATGTCACGACTGGCTCCCTCCAGTTGTAATGACAGATCAGCGTCCCTAAATGACCTGGGGATGTTGATCTATCATTAAACAATAGCAACTGGGCGGAGACGGCTGTGATGTCACAGCCGGCTCCGCCCATTTGTTATACATTGGCAGGGACCTGCTAGAAGACTCTAGCAGGTAGCGGCCAATGGGAAACAGTTGGGCAGAGCCAGTTGTCACTACTAGCTCAGCCCAATTGTTTTTCTTTTTTCAAATATCTTTTTTCTTTATTTAACTATTTATTTACATTTTGTGAAAAAAAATAACCTTTTTTTTTTCTACAATTTTTACTGAATTTCTATTCTACTTAGTACCACGGAGGTACCGAGCAGAATAGCTGAGCCGAATGCTGCTCGGCGGCAATCGGCTATTCACTCACTGCTGTGCGGCCCTATGTTAACTGGGGTGAACGGCAGCGAGTGAGCTGCCGGAGCTTCGGGTGAGCTGATCCAGATGTTGGATTGGCTGAGTTGAAGTCGCTCTGAAATCAGCCGTACTGAATAGCCGAACGTCATTTGGCTCAGTTCACTTCGGCTCGGTTATTCACTCGGCTGCCTTTGGTATCTTCCACTCTTCTCCCCTCAGGTTTAGTGTCACTTGGTATAGTCCTAGATAGACTCTCTCTGCTTCTGCCATGTTCCCTCATTGCATCTCTCTTGCATCTCTGCAGTCTTCATTGCAGACACTTGGCTTGGAACATTTATTGTCTTTTTACACGTCATGTGACCAGCAAACATCCTCTTTATGTACTTTGAGAAGTAAAACATTGTTGGATTTAAGCTTCCGTGTCTTATTGGAGTGTTAGGCTGTCTGTGGATGGATCTTAATCAGCTTGTGACCATACTACCTGGAAGGATTGAGGTCCAAACGAGGTTTGTCAAACCATAAAGCGGCTCTTGAAACATAACAATAACTGAAACAATAACTTTGGGTGAGGTCACCCTTTAGGGTTCATTAACTAAGGGTAAATAGGCTGTTCACTTTGCAGGAGAATATAAAAGCATTGCCACCAGGTAGGATTTTATGCAGTAAAGACTTTGTGGGGTTGATTTACTAAAGGCAAATAGGCTGTTTGCATGGTTTGCAAGGGAACTTCCAGGGGAAGTTTCCCTTAGCTTGGTGAAGGTGGTGACATTTCACTTTGCAAAGAATACCCAATCATGTGCAAAGAAAATAAAATAACTTTTTTTTTTTTGCATATGATTGGCTGATGGAGATCAGCAGAGCTTCCTCTCATCTACTAAGCAAAGTAAGAATTCTCTTGGAAAGTGAACAGTTTGTTTGCCTTTTAGTAAATCAAACCCTTTATCCAAATACTTACACTGGGGCTTCTTAGAGAAACTGATGACCCAGATGTACTGGGGATTTTATCCCAGTCCTGAGATGAGCTGCCACTTTCTGGGGTATCTATACTGGAATCCACAATTTCATTCCCATCTATGTCCTTCAGAGGGAAAGGGTCTCCATAGAGCAGCACAAGGTCTACAAGCTTGGAGCTATCCTCTTCTCGGTTATATGTCTCCCAATCTAGGCGGATGTCTGAAAGATACAATATGACAGAAGTGATTTCCACACACTAATTATTAATAAATAATCACTTGCCATGTTCAATAGCCTATGGAAAGACTAAATAACTGAAGCTGTAACAGCCACATAGAACATTCGGTGTCTAAAAATGGACATCCATTGTTACTGCCTCCATTTATATACACATTACCTATGTATGCAGGTCATTGCTTGCTAACCTTTAAGCCAGCTAAGAGAGAACTAGAAGTCTTTGTCCTACCAGATGTTATGCAGTAGGACATGATGATTTGGATAGCAAATCTTAAAAGGTGATCTATGACATAACATTAAATTAACAGTTATAGACAGTGGCAGTATATAAACCAACATTAGTGTACAACTCTAATAATAAAACAAAAAAGCCTCAAATACTCACCAAAAGGACTTGGATTGTTAATACGCAAGCAGCGAGAAATGGTGTCTCCACCAGACACATGTGTGCCAAACCTTAAAGAGATAAAAACAGGTTATTTCTCATATTATTCCTTCATATATAATTTTATTATACCATTAAAATCCTGCCCACCAGTAACATGGGTACTAGTAATCAGTCTGATTTAATGAAGTAAGACGGAGTGAACCCCATGGTCCCTGTGTGTGTTGTAAAGTAGTCACCGCTCCAAGCTCGCTCCCAAGATGGACTACAATCTCACATCTAGTTTACTAATTTGTATTGAGATTGCAGTTCATCACGGGGGAGCGGTGGCTACTTTAAAAACACACACAGGGACCATGGGGAACAAAAGTGGCCCCCCTCCAGAAGGAAGGACAGTGTCAGCACCAATTCAGAGATGATTTGAGGATCTAAGGCCAAGTGATACACAAATAAGATACATTTTTGTTGAAAGTTAAGGAACTCAAATGTATTTCTGAGATTTAACTCCTGAGTTCGTTGTCTTTTTAAATGTCCTATGAGGGCAGCTGGATGTGACATGTCATATGGCATGTGTCATGTTACTATGGAGTAACATTAGAGAGTGGCAATAGCTATCAGTACAAGTTTTGTAACCATTGATTGTTCTCCCCAAAAGTGGTTGTGTGATGGTCAGTCAGCAAAACTACAGATATAAAATCATGTTTGGATCCAGCCAAAAACCGCAAGATCCGGAAAATGTTATCTCATGTTTTTGGGTAGCTGTAGCTTTGTGTCTTACTCCCATTTCTGCTGCAACAACTTACAATTAGGTCTTGCACTTTTGAGCAATAGTAGATGCAGCTGATCAAAAGTGGACATGCGCATTACCTTAATGCAGGCCCTTCTGTCTGCCGGTTAGGTCTTGGTCCTGTCATTTGGAAGTAGAGGGGACATCCCTTTACAGTCATTTTCAAAGGGATCTCCTTAGGGTTTAGATCTCCAACCTAAAAACAAAAATGTAAAGAGTTGATTTGCATCATCAGTAAAACCCTGAACTGCAGAGACCAAAATGTAATTCATAATATTCATTATTCTATATATCCCTCATTGTTTATTTCTTTTATGTTCAATAGAGAAACACCATATTTTATTAATTAGCTATTTAAGAGTGTTGCTAGGGCCCCTCCTGGGTATTGAACTAACTGGCTTTCAAGAATATGTGTGATTGGAAGAGAGCTACTAGACAAATCTGCATGTAGAATTGGGACCCTGGTAAATCTCATTATGATTTACATTCAAATGTATACTTCACTGTGGCGGATATTTGTGGGCTGTTTGGCCATTGTATGACCCACCAGGGTGAAATCAAAGGGACCTTTTATCCTCATGCTATTCAGTGATTTAACATCTAATTTAAAACATCTCAACTTCAATGTAATTGCCAGCAATAGGTTACACTGTCCAGTAGCACGAGATTAAAACTACCACCTAGAATTGTGTAAAATAGATTATCTGCACTATGATGATTACTGATTTAGCTCGCCTCTATTTAGGCCTTTGGCACACAAAGAAACACATACTGTACAGACAAACTGTTCTGAATACAGAATACACATAAAGAAACACATACCGTACAGACAAGATGATCTGAATACTCTCCCCACATGTTGTTGTAAGCAATCACATCAATGGATATCTGATGGAATGGCCCAAGTATTCCTGAACATGGCTGAGCAATAAAAGCAGCCCCTTTCTCATTTGATAATATTAATGCTCTTGTATCTGTAAGCATGCCACAGATTATATATTAGCTTTTTTCTTTTTTCCAATATATCACAAAAATTATTATAGCTTATACTACATTTAAAGAGACAGTGTGACCATACAGGATATGGTGAGAAGGGACTAAAGGTATCTAAAAGACCTCTAACCAGATCAGTGTTATATGGGATGGATGGAATAGGACCCGTGCTGTTGCTTTACTCTACTACACTCTGCATTTAAAGGACATCTATAGTTTTTACAATGAAAAGCTAATAAAGAGCTCCCATTCAAACAGGTTTCATTAAAGGGAACATTTGTGTCAGGTGATCTTGTATGGCTATAAGTGATAACAAACATCTGTCTTCCAATGCAGTAAAAATTCAGAGTTAGGACTTACCGGTAACTCTATTTCCATTAGTCTTCCAGGACAGCACTGATTATACAATAATGTTAATTAGTTTAGATTTATATTTTTTTTACAGACCTCCCATTTGTGACTGGTCCTCCCTTTTCAATATTGTATTTATAAACAACAGCTGAAAATGAAGCTATGTTGACTGTGTGGGCAGAAAAGCAGGCATTTACTGGTCCCTCTGAGGCATGTACAGCCTCTCTTCCCAAAAGTGAGGTTCATAATGCAGGTTAAGTGATTGGGGTTGACTTACTAAAGGCAAATAGGTTGTTCACTTTGCATGGGAATTTGCACACTGCAGGGGGAAGTTCCCTCTTAGTTTAGTGAATAAGGGTGAAGGTCTGCTGACTTCCATCACCCAATCATGTGTCAGCAAAAATACTATTATTTTTATTTTTCTTACACATGATTGAGTATTCTTTGCGAAGTGAAACTTCATTATTCATTCATCAAAGCTGAGCTAAACATACCTCCACTCCAGCAATTTGACATCAGCAGGCTCCCTCGCCAGCAATGGCATCTTCCCCCTGGCTTCTTCTGGGATCGGGATCTTCAGCCATCTTAATTGGTTGGCTGGGATTATGTAATTTATTCACCAAGCCACCAAGGCATGCTGAGAATGTAGAATGAGCTGTGCATATGCAGCGCAGGGCACACTCTACAGCAACTCACTAAAGGTAACAAGGTTTTATTCCAGAAGAGATGTAGTAAAAGTGTGTCTTCTATAATGTAAATACCTTCCTGTTTGCAGTGTTTTTTAAGCTACAGTTCTGCTTTAAGACATAAATTATCTTTTGCCAAGGGGCGTTGGTAGACCCTGGCTTCCAGGGCACATGCCCAGAGTCATTTCCAGTAATTGCTGCTGCCATACTAAGTTTGAAACTCTCAACATTTAATCATTATTGGGAGAACTTTTTCTTTTATATCCATGCTACACTCCTAAAATATATCCGCACAGCAAAACATGAAAATGCTCAATATGTGACCATGTGTTACCTCCAATATTATATGTCTTGCTGAAATGCCCATGTAGATCTATAACATTGAAAATGTCAGCAAACATGAAGACTAAAGATCACATACCAGCTTCTGCTCTTCTGGCCGCTTCCTCTGCAAACCTAGCGCTCCTTTGCATGACAGATACCGTGGAACTGAAAAAACACAAACAGTAACTCAGGATTACAAAATGTGAGGAGATAAACCTAAATTTATAGAACGAGTAATGACCTAGCAAATTCATAGTCCACTCTCACTGTAGAGAAGAAAAGGATGGAAAAAAACAAAACTTACTTTTTGCTTACTGACACCTGTGGAAGGGGACAACCAGTGAAGTACAATGCCTGGATTGAGAATGGAGCAGATATCCCAGTGTGATTGGTGAGGATTAGCGTCCGTTGCACTTTGCTCTGCAAAACCACATCTGATCCAAAATCTAGCTGCAGTTCTTGTGGAGACGAGGGGGCTGTATCTTTTAAACTAATGAAAGTTATGTTAATTCTTGAAGCCAATTTTAAGGCTAAGTTACAATAACAAGTTGAAAAAGAATTGTCTATAATATAGCTATTGTAAGTAAAGTCTCTTTTAACTATTACGCCCCAAAATGGCTTCATAACATGCAGGAACCAGGACTGGTTTTTGTTACAAATTTGCTACTTAAGATTACATTGGTTGAAATACCTTTAGAATTGCATGTTGGACATAATGTTTACCATATTTTTCAATATATTACCAAGTATTTTATTTTATGTGTTCACCCTTTACATCAAACCCTGTCAAGTGGATCTTATCAAATATCACAGCCACACATTAAGATTACACAGCCAACGCAAGTCACAACCGTGACTCTCTTTGTTTGATGGCAGTTGTATGTTTATTGCTGTTTCTACTGTTATGTTGTGGCACTAAAAGTGCATAATGTCTTTATAAAACCAAATAAAAACTATTTTGGAAGATTACACAACCAATTTTAGACAAAAGCCACCTAACAGTATTCTTTTCAGCTGCGGGGACAATAAAAACTTTGATAAAAGCCATGAAATTTTGGAGCATATAAACTCTATGCGCATAGAGACCTTGTGTTTCAGTACTAATCACTATTTATCAGTGGGGTTCATATAAACTGGAACTTTCAGGCATATAAAGCACAATGGTAAGCGCTAAGTGACCACTCCTGAAGCCGACTTTAACATAAAAGGACAGTCTTTGTTCAGCATAAATTAAGCATAACAGTTCATTCAGGAGTCTCATCAAGACATTGTGGTTGGTCTCACCGACATCTGTCTGTCCCATACACTCCCCGTGTGATAGTCCCAGGACTTTACCGTATTTCTCTGTGAATACAGTCCTCAGCACTGCTCAGCAGCTTTCCTCAGCTCCAAGCGATTCAGTATCCACCTCTCGTGGGTCACTGTCCCTCTCTGTCTCCCCGACAGGTATCTCAGGGTCACCAACCCTCTGGACCTCTCCAGCCTTCCTGGCTGTGTTCCTTGTGCTCACGCACGCAGCAGAGTCTGCCTGTCGTCGTGTGCCTCTTGCACACCCACAACTCTCCTCTGAGCACTGGGCTGGCTTCCTAATAAGGCTGCTCTCAGCCACCTGTTCAGTCCAACCTGGCCACTGGCAGCACCTGGTCCCAGGACTGGAGATCCCATCCCACTATTAGTCTGGAAAACCTGGAAGGAATTGAACAGCCAGTTCCTCCTCTCCAAAGGTATTCACATTGTGGAACCTCTCAGCCCCTCTGGCTGAGAGTCCTGGGTGCCAAAGTTGCCATACTACACCGTGGCATTGCCATGCACTGCTGCAATGTTTTTTATCTGTGTTTTTAGCTGTTGTCCTAGAGTTCATCTTTAAGAGAGCCTATTACTACACAACTGATGATATTGCCCAGTGCAAGCAAAAGAAAAAGATTGAAAGAGTCAGTCCATTCAAATCTGATGTTTGAGAATTAGGTAAACACTATGCTTAAGTTCCCAGGTCTGCACAACTGCCATGCCCATTATACTGGAGTCCCTCATTGGATGTTTAAAACATTTTATTCCATAAAGGATACACAAGTAGCAGTGAGAGAACGGAGCTGAGTTCATTAGCAAAGAAAGCTCACTGATGTACACACCAACAGATGTAAGATGTCATTGTAATACTTACTATGTTGCATCCATAATAGAACAATTTTTTGGGTGGACTGACCCTTAAATCCTTTACAATCATGAAATAAAACATTTCTAAATCAATATATTTATCTATTATCTGTACAAAAGCCTAGTTACTGTACTGTGTGCAATGGAAAAAAAGTGAAGCGAGTTTGGTGTGCTGTGAAGAACACATCATTCATTAGGAGACAGACAGAAATCATTGCTCACCTCTCTTCTCCATCAGGAAGGGAGTAGGTGACGTGCAATCCTCGGGCTTTTGCTTTTAAATTCAGAACCAGAGGATCCTTCATATCTTCTACCCGGCAACACAAAGCCACATCATTCAGTTCATCCTAAACACCAGTACCACTAGAACTAGTTAGTGTTTTTTATAATCAGAGAGCATTGTGAAATTATCTAACATTATCGCTTTCCATCAGGCAGTATAGGGCTGTGCTCTGGGACTTTTCCTTCTATTCAGGACATCTCTTCTCATTGCAGTAAATATGTCTATACAAACAGCAATCATCAGTAAGTTTGCATATTAAGCATAGGGATATCCAAAGCAGAACGGAAGGAAAAAATGTGGTATAATAAGTACTATGTTCTGACAGTACATGGAGGCAGCTGTGTGATCTTGCTATCAGTTCTGTACTGCACCACAAACATGTACACACACACAAACACATTCTCTTTAAAAAAAGGCAGGCACAAACAGAATATAACCCAGGATTTCTAATTCAGGATATCACTGGCAACCGTCCTAGTTTCAGAACCTGAGATACATGTTTATTAAGTAACAGCACTGCTATTTGAAACTAAAGAGGTTCTGTCTAGGCCGGTGTTCTACTATTATTTAGCATAGAATTAAATACCAAACAAGTGAACCATGAAGACAGTCAATAATAACATCTCTGATTCCAATTGGCCTATAGAATAAATGTTAGACAAAAATGATTCAGGATCCAGACCACCCAACAGTGATATTCTAGTTTTTTGTGGATGCCAGATACTGCAATCACCTAATGGTATCTTATAATTCTTGGGGACTCTGACAGTGATATTGTGGCCTACTCTTTCTGTTGGATTATTAATTTATTCTATAACACAGAGAATGCAATGAGAGGAGTGGGAACACCACAAGGTGGGCAGAAACAGCGCCAGGATTTGTTGTATGTAGATTTTACTGCTGAAGTCCCAATGAGATATGAGGCCACAAGGTGACTCAGTCTACTTATCCCCAACTATAAATGAACTATAATAAGACCAACTGTTTAAAATGATCAACATGAACGGGTTTAAGGAAATAGAGTATATAGCAAAGTAAACTTTGTTCAGAGGATAGAAATATTAGTTGTATAGATGTAGGGTTTGTAGTACAATTTGGGAATGGTAGCTTACCAATGTATGAAGTATCAGAGTCACACACACCTCAGCCTCTTCATTAGGTCCTAACAGGCCACTAGGTGGAGTGACAGTGGCCGAGTATATCATGGAATGACTATCAGTCAGCTGCAGATACAAAGTGTTATTTTTTAAGCCAGCAAAAAAATGGAAAACTATCTCTCTAATCTACATATTTCATATTCTATCATGTAAAGTTCTTTGGCATGCAACCAAGCTTTTTTTATGTATTGAGGATGACATTTCTACAGTTCAGTATCCAGGTGTGACAGTCACAAAAAGGTCCCAGTCTTCCTGCTGGATTTTTATTTTATATTAGATTATCATACTGCATATTGAAGAAAATGCAAATGCACTCGGTTGTAGCTAGAGGAATATGGTAAGATATGTGGGAACTGTTATGAAAAGTTCTTCAAGAGATGATAATTTAGCTGATAGAATCTGATTCCATCTACTACTTATACAGTATATAACTTGGATAAGTAGTGCACTGACCCTTTTATGACCCTTTTATTAGTTGACATAAAGCTACACAGATGACAATGTTATTTATAAGTGGTTTGCTATCTGGTGACAGTGAAGTAATTGTGTCTATTTGTCTAATATGTGATCCATGTCCTATTGGAGAGAATGTGTGATATATATTCTCATACAATCCAGGTTACTGCCAGTATGGTGGTCCAATGTTTTGACTCTCTCAGCCTGTTGCATGCCAAACTATATTATATCATGTTATAACAAAGTTACCTCTTCCCATGAAAAAGATGCTGGGAGTCGCCCTTGGTTGAACATTTTTACTGTAGACTGAGCAGGGACACCAACATAGATTTCAGGAAACACTAAGCAGCTGGAAATGAGACAAGCCTGGGGCACCTGGACATCAGCAACAACTGGCAAGTAGCTGAAATAAACACAAAAGAGTTAACTGAACAAGTACTTCTATGTAGTGGCAACAGTCATGATGTGCTATAGTGGTAGATAAAATCAAACAATAAAGTTACAATATGACTGGTGTTCATAAGCTTCAAGTGTTCATGTCATTTCAATTCTACTAGGAAGCAGCTTCATGTTGTTGCATCATTACAAAAAAGCTAGCAGGAAGCACCACATGCGTACATTGTCACAGTACAATATTGGTTCTTAAGGCAAATGATTGAGTTCATAGGTGTGAGTGGGTACACCTATGTCAGACTGTGTAGAGAACATCTACATATTAGCATTTTTCTGCTCTTTATTAGTCACTTACCTCCCTTCACTATTCTCCACTTTCAATTCCAATACTGTATTTAGCCTCTGACAGGTCAATGGCTTAAACAGGACGGAAACCTGTGCTGTGCACAAAGGGGCTAACACTCCACTGTCAGGAGTAATGGAAAATTGGGAATCCTGTAAGTGCAAACAAGTGTACATGATTTAGATCATTTATATGGCAAACTGTGCTAAAAAAGCTTTTACTAGGCATCTATGTTTTCAATGTGTAATATTTTTACAAGGCAGCAAAAGGAAGCTGTTACCATTAAACCTGTCATTGTGGATGTGCACAAAACTTACACAAACATGGCTTTGTGTGGCTGAGCACAAAACTCACAACAGATGCTTTGTTGGTTTTGATTTAATTGTGTTGTTTCTTGCGTTATAAAGCAATGATTCCTTCTTATAAGATCTATAGGCCTGCCAGAAAGAACTGATACAAAAAAGGTGTCAGCAATGTTACTTTCTGCAAATGAGCCTACATGGGAAAAAGGAATCTGCTTAGTCAGGCCATATCTGTGTGCACATTGTGACCTCAGCTGACACTGGGGCTTCGGATCCTGGAAGAAAAGTCTATAGGCTGGGATTGATATTAGAAGTGATACTCTATTGTTATAAAAGATAAGAGCAATCAGAAGTATATTCTGTATATCCTACAAGCATCCAGACTATTAACCTTTCATTTCACATATTATATTAAATAATAAATAGATGAAAGTTCCACATGGTACAGGATGCAACATTTTACTTCACACTCTGCTGTGGTTACTTTTTTTTGGCATGTTGGTGGGTGAACAACATAACGTGAAATGATAAGCTATCTGTGTGAGGTACAGCCTCTGAATTGCTGCCTCTACATTCAAAGTCAGTTAGGACCTATGCCTCACATAGATGATAGAACCCAGATGGGTCAGATGGCAATGGAAGTGAGGAGCCAGCTTCAAAGACCCTGCAGAGCGGCAAATACTGATGGGTTGTGGAGACATTTTTTGCAATGGCAGTTACATAGGCGACCAGCCAACCTGTCAGTTTTTTACTTTAGATAGACTTTAAGCTGAGCAGTACCTTACCTGCCTTCATTATGTGAAAGTACGTGATAAACAAAAACACATTAATTATTATTAGGTAATCTATCATATACAGGCAGTATGTCAGTGTTGATGGCCCATGGATGTATGTGACATTCATATCTTTAAAAAGACTCTTTCCAATGGACAAAGTAAATATATTCCAGACCACAGATACAAATAGGTCCATGATGAGTATTATACCATATAAATAAAAATTCCTGTTTAACATCAATTACCTCTACTCCTCTTTCAGTAAGGCAGGCTCTGCTCTCACACATCTTCCACTTTGCAGCCAGTGAACTCATATTTTCAATGGTAAAGGTACTAAGAATTTTATTACCCAGCTTTATGAGTCCCAAGTCAATCGATGGGATGGCTATTGAAACCACTGGACCCTGCAAAAAGATAACAGCATAAAGTGATACAAGTATACCGGGACAGATAAAAACCTGTTACAAAATTTTACAGACTTGGAAAATGAAGCTAACTGGAACTTTTAGGGCTTGTTAACACCAGCAGCCGCACATAGCCACACGGCTGCTGGTGTGCATGTGCCTGAACAGTGCCAATTCACTCAATCGTGCCGCATTGCACGGTTTCTTTTTTTTTTTATGTTAGAAATCTATTGAAATGTCACAAGTGACATTTCGTTAAGTTTTATAGACACGCCATGGTGCGTTTAAAAAAAAAGTGCTGCATGCCATACTTTTTTTAAGCGCACATCACCACAACGTGATGATGTAAACTGTGCCTATCCATGACAAGGCAAGCTGCCTTCTCTTACATTCGGGCTGCGCTAGAAAAAATCATATTACAATCATTAAAGTGTGTGAGACAAGAAGCGAGAAGACAGGAAAAAAACTATTTGGTGTACTGGAACACTATAACCCCTTCAACTTTTTATTGTTGTATGTGTCCCTAATGCAGATTTCTCTTCCTATCTGGTGAAACCACTATCATTGTGACAGCAAGTTAGAAGTAATCGCTCAAACCACCTTAAATAGGAGTAAAAAATAGCATTAAAAGGGGTTCTAATCTTCCCCACTCTATCCAAAACACACACAAAAAAAGATGTTTGGACTGAACTAACTAATATACAGCATAAGAAATAGAAAGCTGTATGATAATGTAGAAATATGCTGGAGGTTGGAGGTTGGATATAATAACTTTCACAATTTCACACTAACAATGCTTTGTTTTCACAGATGAAAACTTATGTTAAGAACTATGGTGCTTCCTATATAATATAAGCAAAATTATGTATTGGTAACCAAAAATTAATAAGAATCTTAGTTTAAGATTCATTTATTTATTAAAACATGTACATAACATGATCAGCGTGTTACATTATCCTTTCCAATACTTTGAAATATTTTGTTCAATGGCAAGTGCATTAGTATATCAAGATAAAAACCTTAAAATTGGCTTCCACATGTAACACCACCGGTTCCAAAGAATGTAATATGTGGCAATTCACATTCTCTCTACAGGATCCAGATTGTAATCCAGTGATGATCAGTTCAAATTCACAGAACTTACCGGGCTCTGAAATGGAGAACATAAAAGAACACTGCTAGATGGTCATTGTATTTATGGTTATCCCTATTTTAGGGGTGGGGGATGAATACGCTCCACTTTTTAACACCTGATCCTCGATACTGTTTGACTCATTATCTGATATGTACGACTTCTTTCTATTGTTTTTGTACCTAATATTTTGTATTTTTGTAAAGTTCTCAAAATAAAGAATAAAGAAAAAAAAACGACGGAACTGTTGGGCCGAAACAATTGTAAAATGGACATAAGAATGCAGCACGAGGACAAAACACAGGAAGTTATCAGTTGACAAGATTTCTAGCAAGATCAACAGGCATTTTTTGCACTTATTGAGCAAATAAAAAAAAAAATTTAAAATTATACTTAACAGGCCAAGGCAGACCAAATAAGATAAATTAATAGTTAGAGTTTACATAACCTTTAAGATCATTCAGTTTACGTTCAAATAAAGATCTGTTTACATATCCCACAGGGTGCTTAATAGGCCTCCCTTCTGGCAATGAGCACCCCCAAGGACACATTAGTCCACTGCCCCTTTTCCTGGTGTTGTGAAAACCCATTGTTCCCTCCCCTGCACAGAGTCTGTATATTCCTCCTATATAGTGAGAATCTAGGCAGTTAAGGCAATCACTACATTGATCAGTCTGGATCAACGGTTGCTCCTAGGTCCTTGACTTTTGTCATTTTTCATATTCACAATAATCAATCAAACATAATACACAAAACAACAATTAAAGGAACTCTGCAGATACCAATAGTTCCATTGTGTGGCTCAATCTGGATAATGTTCGGAGATGTGATGGTATCCCACTCAAACTGGACAGAGGATATGCTGTTATTCCACATCTACAAGACAAAATATATTTTATGTGCTTCCATTGTAAAATGAACCTGAAAACAACGCTTGATGCTGTTTTCACATATTTCATGCACTTTTGCATGACTATATGTTATAAATTAGTTTGTAGGAGCATAAACTGTAAAAGACAACACAATCAGCATCTTTGCTGAATGACTGATAGAAAATGGATGCAGTATTGTAAAGACTTTATTTACTAACTTACTAACAAAAAAACAAAACTATCTACTGTAGATTCCTGAATTGAGGCAGAAGCAGTAATACAGATTGGTGCTACAAAACAGAATAGTGTTACTGCAGAAAGATAAACATTACTATCTGTAATATATAACGGAAAAATGATCAAATTGTATCAAGTAATGTTACAGGTACCACCACGTGTTAGCTAAATGTAAGCTACACATGTTTATGTAGAACGCATGCTATAGACGCTAAATGCCTTGTATGAACTTTTTAGCTTTGCTGCATGCAGCACAGTGACTATTGCTAGGTGTCGCTTATATCCTCCTGGGTTTCTGTCGGTTTCCTTTAGGTGTTCTGGCACACGTGAATATGAACTTTAAAAGATCAGTGTACTATAAAGGGATCCTTTCAGGTCACAATGGGAGCATGAACTGCTTTACCAGGTTTTCTAAGATGCATGTTGCAGGGCTGTCTTTCTTATCTTTTTGTCACCACTTAGTGAGTTCCTGACCTGGAACAAGCGCACGGGCTGTGATGTGTCAAGACAACTTATACTCACATGCTACTTCCAGGTAACTGAACAACCAAAAGGTACAAGAAGGAGGAGGATAGCATCCCTTAAACATGTAAAACTAACTCAGCAATGGCTGTTTCTATGTTTCTATCCTGACAGGTGCCTTAAATAAACATGAATTGAATCCTGTATGTAGAAAGGGACATCTTTGTTTACATGGAACTGTCCTTTGAGTGATAACTAATGTGCTGCCATGTATTTTATGGTTATGATTCTACAGTATGTGACAAGGGAAGGAAATAAATGGCATTCACACAACACTTCCGATAGTATAAAACAAGAAAAGCCAATAGATGTATTTTAAATTGAGTAAATAATATGTTAAGAAGCTAAAAAACAAACTTACTATGAACCTCTTTCTCATATTGGTGTCAATAAAATTTTCTCCAGAAAAGATGATTGCATAAGGCTCCAGAACTATATGAAATGGCTCGGTGGTCCCTTTGAACTCCAGATCGAGCACAATGACATCATTTAGTGCAGGAGCCAGTTCTGAAATGCTCAAAGGATGTTTTTTTGCACTGAAAAAAGAGAACACACACATATAGCAGAGTGTATAGTGACATAAATAGACATTCACTGATGTAAAGCCGTCAAATCTGGGCAATTCAGGGTGATGAAAACGCATAGGCAGAGATTACCAATAAGCACAATTGCATAAGTGCATTAATGCATAGATGAGCAGTCTATTCAGAAAAAATAAAAGCCATCTGTGGTCATTAAAGCTGGCCATACAACAGCAATTTTGTTTTTGGAATGTTCGTACGATTTTGTAATAGTTAATGGGGTGAAATCGACGATCAGTTTCACAGTAGTGACGAAAAAAATCAAAGAAGCAGGATGGAAAATGTATCTCATGAATGAAAATCTGACAGTGTATGTAGTTTTTGTTTGAGAAACTCCCTTAATTTCCAAAATCAAATGTTAAAATAAAATTAACTTTCAAACAACGTTCTACAAGTCTGACAGCATTATCGTACTATTTTGTACAAAAATCTACCAGTGCATGGCTTTAGAATACTCTTGTTTGTTGTTCTGTGGTTATATCTTTGTCATAAATGTACCAGCAAGGAGGACTGTTGAGATGGAAAATTGGTGTTATCACAAATTAGATTCTTACCTTGGATTCTCTGGAATGTCACTTAATACCATCTGAGCCACACTGTGATATTCAATTAGCTATACATAAAAAGATAAAACATACATAAAAGTATACATTTAAAGCTTCACTGCGGCCATTTTTCTCAAAAAGCATAAGCATTAAACATACTCAACTGCCGGGGCTTTGAATTAACTAGAAACTTGACACATCGTATTTTTCTACTGACTCATATTTATGGGTTATGTACATACATTAAGTTACTCTGCGTGTAATTCTCTATAAGGCGCGGTCCATATTTTCCTGTGGAGAGTCCATTGAAGGGCACAAATAATCTGTAGTGGACACACAATGAAAGCATGCAAGGAACTCACAGGTCATGGATTTAAAATGAGCTAACCCTACCCCTGAAAAACAAGCTGTCAGTCTAAAGTGAATGGGGAAGTCTAACGAATGGAGGAAAAAAGATAGAATCTAAGAAAATTCCCATGGGAAACATTGACAGCTAATGTACATGCACTTTAAATTGAGACTGACCTGGACTGAAACATTTAGAGTGTAACAACAGTGCAGAAGTACAGGGATCTTACTTCAGCACAAATTATATTTGTTAATGTCATAGTAATCTTAGCAGTTCCTTAAATCCTAGGCTCAGGTTCAACATGGACCCTTGACTTCTGCCCAATGTAAGATTAAACTACATCCTCTCCTGACAGTAAGCCCCACCTGCTGTCATATCAATATCCAATGTGATAACTTCAGTAGGTAGACAAAGCTTTGGCATTTGTCAGTTGAATGACAAGGGATGGGTTTAGTGTCCAGAGGGGGATAAAGCTTTTTCTTGACTTGCTTGGCAGAATTCAAGGCTTTATTTACAACCCGAGCCTAGGATACAAGGGGATCAAACTGAAGACTAACACAGGTACTTGCAGGCACCACGCTATTGTTACCATAGAAATTTAAGACAGGTTAGGTACTTTCTAAGTCTTATTTTATACCTCAGTTGGTGTGTACATCACTGTGAACATGTGGTCTTGATGAGGCTGGAGGATGCCTTGCACAGGGATAATCATAAAAGCAGGGTTTGTGTCAATATTATTTCTAATTTTTGCTACATCCACAGTTTCTCCTGGTTGCAAATCTTGGAAAGTTGGCTTCATAATCTGCCAGTAGAATGGAAGCTCCACATGCCTGATAAAACATAACATGCAGTTAGAAATAGATTACTGACACCGGTAATTAGCATGGAGTATATCGGATAAATCTACTTACGTTGTGTTCCTAATGACAATGTTCTTTTGCACTGTGGAATGTAAATTTGTACTGGGAAAACATAATGAATGTTCAGCTTCGGCATCAGTAGGCCCATCAGGACATGAAATGCTTTTACCTTCACTGACAGACACCAGCTCTAAGCCCACAAGCTGCCCATATCCTGGTAACAGAAGGAAAAACAAAATACTGACAAAATGACATATGAGATACATTAGACATACATAGGCTAATGTGTTACTAATGATGATATATTTGACAATTCTAGCTCAAATTATGCACTGCCAGAGTCTCTAGAACAATCGTTTTCCCTGATGTAAAGCAGCATAAGGAAAGGGAAGTGACTATTCTATGGAGATAAGGAATTCTGTTCTGAACAATTACACAGATGTTTCACAACTATGCAGAAGTTGTATGATAAGAAGCTTTTCCAAAGTTTTAAAGAGTTACTCTGCCCGCCAGGGAGCTGCACTTTCTTTGTTTGTCCTGAAATTGAAGAAAAATAAAAAATTGTGAGAAGTTATCAGAACAAAATTAGAGGGAAAAACTTCCAATAGGGACCCTTGTTCTGGTGACAACTTTCCTTGCTTTGGATGGAATTTCCTTTCCTGTGTTGTCTACAGGACAGGAAGTGAGGGAAAATCACACGCACAGGTGGCAAAAACAGGGGTTTTAACCATTCCCCACCATATGCAAATTTAAAAAAATATTTCAAAAATTGGCTGGTTTTCTGTGTTACATCCCCCACCCCTTTGTTTTGTTTTTTGCCGTTTTCTCCTTGTGTTACTGTTATATTCTTGTAACATGAAAATTAAAAAACAAAAAAAACTTACATTGGACTAAAAAAATGTTTTGTCATTTGATTTAATTTAACCTCTACACACAAATTATGAGGAATAATTTTAATTTAAAAAGAGGCAACAAGCAATGGCAGCCTCCATACTGCCTCATAAAGGTTTCCTCCAAGCAAAGGGGAATCAGGAGAATCTGACATCATTCAAACAAAAAAAACCCTTCACAGCCTAGTTACAGCTTGTGATGTTTGGATCAGCAACATAACAAAGGAGAAGTGGGCCATGTATGGCTATCTTTAATAAGGTGATACGCTGGAAGATCTGTCACTTTTTCCAGCATGCTGAAAAACATCTGAGAAGCAATACTGCAGACTTTTCCAAAGTGTCATGATTTGTTATTAACCCCGCCCAAGCTAATCAGATTATGGCATCATTAGTAAAAAGGGTAGCAGATGGACATCATTACAAAGTTCTCTCTTAACACACCTGTCAGTGTGAGGTCCTTGATCTGGCAGTTATCACAGACAATGGTGAAATCCTCACTGTAGGTGTCCAAGGATGTAGGGTAGAAGACAACCTGCCAAGGGCAATAATTATTAATAATTATTATTAATTATTAATAATTATTAAGTGCAATCTATACATATACTGATATATATATATTCCTAAACCTAATGCAATCAGTCTAATGATGGCTACACACATATTGATATGATCATTCAATTGACCACTTAATGGGGAAAAACAGATCAAATCACATTCAAATCAAGCTCATAAAATGCACCACCAAACCAATAATGGCAGTAGATTGACTGAGACATGTCAATTGACTGCTCAGGAAAAGTATTGATGGTTTGTTATCTTATTGTAAGTAGAGGCTGTGCAAAATATTAGGGAACTGATTGTAGATACTAATCGATTATGCAAACAAAATGCAAGTTGCTAAATTTTTTCATTTGGTATTGAAGAGTGATTGGCAGCAACGGGGGTATACGTGTGTGCTGTGTTGTGCAATAATTCAATAGAGGAGGATTGCTCTAATCTCAATCGATCATAAATTACAAAGTATATGGTTAACAAATCAGAGAGGCATTTGAAGCGAAAGTTACTAACCTCAATAACAGTTTCTTGTCCAGGATACAGTTCAAACATGGCTGGGTGGATTCCGAAGGGTGCCTGCTCAACAAATCCGGCTGTTGCTATACTCTTTAAAAGACATTATACAAGATGTTATGTTAATGTCATAGCCAACAGCAAACTGATATACAGGTGAAACTCGAATAATTAGAATATCGTGCAAAAGTAATTGCAGTAAGTTCTGCAAAAGGGGCCCAAACCAAGTACTTTTCAGAGGTCCGATATTGTTCTATGTACAATCCTTGTTTTATTGATTGCATTTAATATAATGTAATGAGTCTATCTCATATATTAGTTTCACCTTTTAAGTTGCATTAGTGAAATAAATGAACTTTGCACGATATTCTAATTATTCGAGTTTCACCTGTATGTAATGTTATCTTTGCCTTCTATTACGTAGTGCTGGGGTTAGAGGCTTAAACTTTGTGTATATTCTCTCATTGGATGGGGCAGTGAAACTTCTCTGTATGTGGCTACCGACTTGAGTGTATACTGTGTGGCAGGACAGTGCATGTATCTATGGTGATTGCTGTGCTTGGCGCCCAGGACTCTCGGCCAAAGGGGCTGAGAGGGTCCAGAAAACATACTGTGTTACAGGGAAGGAGCTGGATTTCCAGTTCTTTCTGGGTTTTCTGGAGTATAACTGGGATCTGGGTCTCTGTAGATTTCTAAAGGTGCCCATACACTGCACGATTCTCATGCGGGAATCGCGGGAAATCCCGCCATTGTACGATAATCGTGCAGTGTATGGAAGGCGTGCAACCGTTTCTACTGTACGGTCGCACGTCTTCCGTCAAACAAGCAGGCTGGAAAACCCACCGGGAATCGTACGATTCTCGGCGAGTTAGTGGCCTGCTTGTTCGACAACTGCCGATCGGGCCGGTGTGCGCACGCGCACACTGCCCGTTTGCAGTCATCGGAAGCCCGCCCCATATTGATGTCATCGCAAGTACGATCTTCCTGTCCAAGATGGGCAGATCGTACGTTTTTTTAAGTACTTTACAACCCTCGCAAGACAAAAGTCTTGCGAGGGTTGTAAAGTGTATGGGCACCATAAGAGTCTTGGGCAGGATGAAATCTCCAGTCCTGGGCCGAGGTGCAGCCAATTGCCAGGCCAGACCATCCAGGTGGCTGATAACAGCCCTATTAGGAAATTGGACAGAGAGAAGGAGGCAGTCAGTGGTGCAGGAGTTGGTGTGGTGTGGTGTGGGCTGCAGGCACATGAGGGCTCCGGCTGGGTAGAGGGACAGGTTGTGTCCGGAAGCCAGAGTGGTTGAGTGTGTGTGTGTGTGTGCGCTGGAGGCACATGAGGAACAGACTGGGGGGCGGGAAGGCTTGGAGAGGCAGAGAGAGCCAGGCACCCTGGTGTGTGGGTGTGAAATCAAAGGCTGCTAAAAGATGCTCAAAGGCACAGAATATCCTTGAAGAGATTCTGTTGAGGAAAACAGTAAGGTCCTGGGACACTGAACAGGATAGCCTGTGAATGTTGAGCTGATATGTATGCTGAAGAAAGCTATTTTTGTGGGATTTCCTTTTTCTGCCTTTGGAATTAATAGAAGACTATCCTTTTTTCTGTGAAAACGGCTTCATGACTGGTCCTTAAGCGCTCACCATATGTGCTTGATTCTCCCCAATATCACAATTGCCAGACAGTTTTCATGTTCCACTGTCACACTGTCACCAGAACCAAAACAGGCAAAAACTTTTTATTTTATATTTAAAGACAAAGAGGTGATCAGGAACCCTTTCTCTTTCACCTTCCTACGTGCATCTGTTTCAGTATGTAAAATGTATACAGAATAAGAACGTTTTTATTATAACCAGTTATACATTAATGTCAAGCTTCTAACCTATTTTTGAAAAACAGCAGCTGGAATAAGACTAGTTGCTATAGACAACATTCCAACTTTCATTTCAAAGTGAATACAGAAAGAGGTCTTACTCTAAAGTTTGCTGGAGGCCAGACACTTTTGGGCATAATGCAAAATCTTCCACGATTCAGCCCCTCATTCCTGCAGAGACATTCAAAGACCTTTACTCCTCCGACTAGGCATGGACCACAGTCCAGAATCCGAGGCACTGTTTAGACAATCAACAGCAACCAGTCAATATCACCTAAAATGCAACTCAAGCCAAAATGTTTGTTTTTGTGCTTTGGATGGAGTGGGGCAGAGCTAAAACCTCTCTGTCAGGTTTTTATTACTATCTGTGTCTCTGTTGGGAAAATGACCCTTACATCCCATCCCTCTGACTACACAAATAATGGGAATCAATACAACTGGGACACTGACAGAATCTCTGCACAATGGACATATTCCACCCACTTCCAGTTCTGATCACCACACAGGACCTGAGTAGAAATAGACTAAATGACCAAAAGTTTGTAGACACCTGACCATCATACCTATATGAGCCTCTTGGGGGCTTCAATACCATGGGCACTAATATGGAGGTGCCCCCTTCCCTTGGAGGCTATAAGAGTCTCCAATATTCTGGGGCGGCTTTTTACAAGATTTTGGAGTGTGTCAGTGGGAATTTGTGCCTATTTAGCAAAAACCGCATTAATCCTGAACTGTTGCCAAAACATTGCTAGCAGATAATTGTTTCTGTACTCTATGCTGTAGCATTACTAGTATCTTTCACTGGAAACATCTGAACTCAATAAGTTGTAGGGATGTCCTAATACGTTTGGTGTATATGGTGTATCAATAGCAAGGAGAGCCATAAGAAGATGGCAACACAGAGGAAGAAAACTTACCTTTTAAAAGTAAAATAGGTCCTACAAAAAAACTGTATATAAAAGAAAAACTACAAACAAAGCAAGCTTCTGTGTCTATAAACAAATAGAATGATCTCTGCACGGCTCTTTGTTCTGATAATAATTTTTATAAAACAGTGAGAATTACAGAGCACACATATAATTCCATTCCTTACATGTTAGTACTGGAGGTGGCCGCCTTGCTTCAATAGGGACTAAAACTGGATATGGTGCTTGTGACTCCACCAATATGAAATCCTCAAAGTCAGCCAGAGAATCAGGAACAAACCGCACTGTGTAATGACAACTCATACCCGGTGCTACAATTCCGCCCTCTCCAGGAAACTTCCCTAGAAGCACAAATATAAGATATAGAATTGAGTATATAGAATGGCATGTTTACTTCTATTTAAGAAGCACACCCACATTTTTATATAAATATCCTGTGCACAAAATTAGCTGCCTGGGCAAGATTAAGCTCATTAAAAAGCTGAACCCCACTTTTCTTTATGTCCTGAAACATGCCCCTGTTTGGATCACTAAGCGGCACTTTACCCAACTAAATACTCTTGTCTCGTCTTTCCTGTGGGGAAGTGTGCCTCCCGGACTTAAATTAAAGATAATGCAATGGCCACTGGCCCTTCCTGATTTCTACAATGATTTCCTTGTAGGACAGTTAGTCCATGCCCATAACTATGTCTATTGACCAGCTTAATGCTGTGGTGGTGTTGGAGGTGGCCTCTTTAGGATCTTATGAATCTCCTCAGAATGCGCTTCATAAGGGCCCAAAAACCCCATATGGCCTTACGATCTCAATGAAAGCTATGCTCAAGGCTTGGTCAGTGGTGACTGCACAGCTGTCGGGGTCTCGGTTGGTCTGGTTGCCTCACACTCCTTTGTGGAGGAATTCTATGCTTCCTCGTTTCGTTTCTCTCCTGGATCCATCTATTTGGCCTCAAAGGGGATAAAGTGTCTGGGCCTTATTCTGCAGGTTAGCGCTCTGGCTTCATTTGATGTCCTTAAGGCTAAATATAATTTGTCTAACACCTATTTTTTCAGGTTTTTCAACGACAGCACATCTTCGCGGTGCAGTTTGGCTCTGAAGGCGTGGAGCTACACTCTACAGTAGTGGAAGTATTGCTGCGTGATGCATCCTTAAAAAAACCCTCTCAACTGTATACCAATTACTTCAATCCACTCATTCGCCCAACCAACTTGCCAATATGGGTCACTGGCTAGAGGTTGTTTCAGACCCACATAGGGATGATTGGGTGGACTTTTGAGACTATCCTCTCCCCTGTCTGATATCGGTCCAGTAACGCTGTATCCAATTTAAGTTCCTGCACAGAGATTATTTGACTCCGGAAAGGCTTTTCTCGGCACTTCTGTGCAGTGCTGTCATTGTCGGGTAGTAGGGTAGACTCAGCAGAATTTTTTTCACGTGTTTTGGACCTGTCATTAAATCAGGGAGTACTGGTACCCATTAGTTCCAGTAGGCCCTAACATTTCTTACTATCCAACTCACACCCCAATTCTGTTTGCTGGAGCTCATGAAAGAACTGACGCCCTGCAGTGGCCACCCACACTTTGTTGAGTATTTTTCTTTTTTATACATAGAAAGCTATCCTCCATTGGAAGAGCCCGAATGCACCTACTGTGGACAGATGGAAGGGACTTGTTAACTCTTTGTTACGCTTTTACAAAGCTATGTCTACTAGCAGAGGTTGTCCTCTGATGTTTGACAAAGTATTGGCACTATGGCTCAATAACATGGACATATTACCTGCCCTTTGATATGTTGTGATGTATTTCTATCCCTGTAATGCTCTGATTACCATTATTTTGTTGTGGGGTTTCTCTCCCTGTGCATGGTTGAGCACTTTTATTTTTCTTTCTTTTTTATCTGAACTGTGTATGGTATGTATTTTCTGTGGAGCAGTAACAATGGTCTTTTTGTTTGTAGTTTTTTATGGTGTAGTTTCTATTTGTTATGTATTTATTTCATGTAAAAAGTGAATGAACATAATAATAAAAAAAAAGAAGTGGTGTGAACTACTACTAACATTTATAACAGATAACATTGTAAAATATTATTCCAAGGTGTTATCATCTACTGTAGATCCACAGAGCATGCAAAGTGGTTTTTTTTTGGTTAAAGCTAAACAAGCTTGAACTGTCAGAAAATTGGGATATGCATTAATGTTCATTTTTTTCTTACCAAGCCCAACAGAGAAATATGCAGTAGAAGGAGGGATGATCCGCACGTGACGGCTTGATGCTGTCATGTTCCTCAACTCCACCGTCATCTTTATGTATTTAAACAGAGACGTAATCATTTACTTGTTATAGAGAACCTATATGTCTTTTAGATGAACTGTATATGTGAAAAAATCAACCAAATGCAATAATAATTTAAAACCCTTGCTTGCTAAATATAAACTATATTTTCTCTTTAAATATTGTAAAATTTATTTTTTTGTCAACTTTTCAAAACCCCAATGACTTTGTGCAAACTCACCTCATATATCTGTCCAATCTCATATTCTGGGAAGAAGATAACAGGTGGGTTAGCTAGAAATACTGGTATTGGCTCATTTGGATCGCTACAAATAGAACAAAAAAGTTTGCATTAGCATATTCATTTAATACAAAATCTCCCCAGCACACTAGTCAGCACAAAAATAACTAATTAAAACACTTTCAGCAATTGGGTTAAAAAAAACAGGTCTCTGTTTCATACTTGTGCAAAACATGTGAAGCCACACTGCCTCGTCAAGGTACCGCTAATAAGTGTGGTCCCTAACTCTAAACCATCTGAGCTTCCAACTATGGGACATACTGTAGATGGCAATAAATAAAGTGAATACAGCCTTTCCTTAAAGGAAAAAAAACACACCAGAAACCTAGATTTGCTCAAAGAAGCTGAAGACTCCAAGTATGTGTCTCTACCAATAGCAACAGAACACAAAATGTCAGCCGCTCAAATCAATTTATACTCTAAATTCACTGACATGACATTCAAAACTGTTTTTACTGAGTATTTCCCTAAAAACTAGCTAACTAGGGATCAAGTTGGACAAATAAAGACACCAATTTTTTCATTCCCATTTTTCTTCATTATTAGAGCAAAACTATGACCCAAATTGTGCAACTGCGGTAAGCATGTAATCTGCTGTATATGCAGAGCTACAACTGGTATTTGTTTTAGGTACAATCAAGAAATATCAGAGAAATAGGATGTGGCTGACCGTTACTTAGATTATAGAAAGTCTCTTGACTCCTCCCAGTAGCCCCTGCCCTTCACAAGGTCAGCTGCAATATGGCAGCTGCAAAAAGTGCTTTACCTCCTTTTACGCTGCTACCCTAGACACTAGCTAATACATGCCCCATGTAATGGCTATAATCAGCCATTGAGTGGGTACAGCTACAGAAACAACCCAATGATATTCATTTCTAAATATGTCAATGGTTTCTATTTCTAGGAACATACCAAGCTCTCACCTACTTCTTCAATGAACCTGTATTTCATAACACTGAAATAATATCTTACTGTTCTTCAATTACTCTTTTTCTTCCAGATATCAATGTTTCTCCTTTCTTTGTAGGTAGAATAAGAGACCTTCCTCCGTGCAGGCTGTTTGGTGGTAAAAAGCGTGGGTTTTTTAGGAAATTGTGCCGCTTCTCTAGTTTTGCCAACTGAGTACGTTGAGCCTCTCTGTCTTCAGCACTCAGCTCCGTCTTCTGTAAACTCTTTTTTGGTGTAGATTTCTAAAATAATTAAATATATATGTACCAACACTGAGAATAATATTAGAGCCTAACAATGACATGAAAATATATCTTACAGAAGAGAGCTGGATTTGTGAAACTCATTCATTATTCTATTGTGTACTTCCTATGATGACATCTAGAACCCATCTTGAGCATTGGGTCAGATAAATCTGTCTAGAAAGTTTTCTGTGCTACCTGAGTAACAGATTCAAACTCTTGTTTTCCTATTGTTGAACTGAAGTATCCTATTGTTGCTGTTTGCCTTCAGTTTTTTTCTCTGATTTTATTTAAGAATTCCACTCTGAGCTGTTTACTGTATGTGAGCCATTATAGATTAGAGTGTTTGATCTCTTAGAACCACCTTAAGGGCCAGTTCACACCATACGCAGTTGTGATGCAGTCCGTTTATTTGACTGCTGCATTCAAAATACATCTCAATGCTTTCCTATGGGCTATCTTGTGCTTAATTCACACTGCAATGGTGTGAATAAAGCACGAGAAAGCCCATAGGAAAGCATTGTGATGTATTTTGACTGCAGCAGTCAAATAAACGGACTGCATCACAACTGCATATGGTGTGAACTGGCCCTTAAGAGTGTCTTCCAATGTAACATTAAAAAGGCACAATCAGTAAGTAACATTTCAGTTAACATTTATTGATTTAAATAAATATAAAAAGCACTGACAACCACTTTTAAGTTAAAAATAATCTGAAGTCTCTGGTTTTATTTTACTGTATCTCTCAACTGCAAGGATCACATTGTCATTAAAATCTATTTACTGGGACTGACATGACTTCATTGCTGTTTGATGTGTGTTGGCAATCCCTGGACATCAGGCTTTGATGAATGAAGGTTGTATCTCTCTTTTTACTGATCCTTGCAGCTAAAACATACAGTCATGGCCAAAAATATTGGCACCCCTGCATTTCTGTCAGATAATGCACCACTTTGCGCAGAAAATTGTAGCAATTACAAATGTTTGGGCATTCTCATGTTGATTTATTTTGTTTGTATTGGTATGACACAAAATTAACAGCTTTTTGAATAAACAAAATGACAGCTTTTTGGTAAAGTCCATCATTCTACTGCTTTCAGAAAAAGAAACGAGGCCTTTAAAGTAAAAAAAAAACAAACCCTACCGTCAAACATGGTGGAGGTTCACTGATGTTTTGGGGTTGATTTGCTGCTTCAGGCACTGGAGGTCTTGGCTGTGTGCATGGCATTATAAAATCTGAAGACTACCAAAGAATTCTGTGGTGCAATGTAGGCACAGTATCAGAAAGTTGGGTCTCCGTCAGAGGTCATGGGTCTTACAGCAGGACAATGACCGAAAGCACACGTCACAAAGCACCCAGAAATGGTTTCAGACAAAGTGCTGGAGAGTACTAGACTGGCCAGCAATGAGTCCAGATCTGAATCCCATGGAGCATCTGTATGGAGATCTCAAAACAGCAGTTGGGAAAAGGAACCCTTCCAATCTGAAAGATCTGGAGCAGTTGGCGAAAGAAGCGTGCTCCAAAATTCCCGTAGAGAGGTGTAAGAAACTCATTGATGGTTACAGGAAGCCATTAATTTCAGTTTTTTTTTCCAAGGGCTGTGCTACCAAATATTAATTGAGGGTTCCAATAATTTTGTCCAGTCCATTTTTGGAATTTTGCGTGGAATGTGTCAGGTTTGTCTTTTTTGTTCTCAACTTGTTTGTGTCATACCAATACAAACAAAATAAATAAACATGAGAATGCCGAAACATTTGTAATTGCAATTGTCTGCGCAAAGTCGTGTATTATCTGACAGAAATGCAGGGGTGCCAATATTTCTGGCCATGGCTGTATTGTTGTAGGCATGGATTACAATTGTGAGGGTATACAAAGGAATCTTTATTACCAATTTGTGTTGAACTATTTAGAGTGGGATGGTCATACTTAACAAAATTATACAGGATGATACGCCAACATCTTTGAACGAAAGGAATCTACCATTCTATCTTCAATATTTAAAGCTTCAGGGAAAATGATTATTAACCCTTGAAGTGGGGCTACCCCCACACTGCATGGGTTACCTGCTTGTTTTGGTCTATGGCTGAAAATAACAAAGTTATACTCACCCGATCCTTGGAGATGGCCAGCAGTGACAGCGCTCCCTCCTGCCTCTCTCTTCCTATGCTGCAGCGATGGAATGTCCCTCAGTGTCCTCACGTTGTATACACTGTGTATAGAATGTAATGATTTACAGGACGTTAGACTGCTGCAGCAGAGGGAGAGAGGGGCTCCAGGGACCGATCTAAGTTCCAGTCGGTTTAGAGGATCAGGCAAGTATAATATTATTTTCCTACCTAGACACAAATGAGCAGTTAACCCTTGCAGTGCTGGGTTGCCCCACTGCAAGGGATAATAATTTTCTCTGGAGTTCTTCTTTAATTGTGTTATAGGCAGTGCAAATCATTTTTTGATTGGTTTATGTGCTGTATATAATTTTGTTCAACATGACTAATATTTTCTAGCACTTAGCAGTGTATTGTTGACAACTAGCCTTTATATTAGGCAAAAAAACAGTTTATTTGCCTGACAGTAGGGCCATGCTGTTTCTGTACATTGTTTTCAGATAGGGGATTATATGCAGGATGTAATTATTCTTCTTTAGAGGCTTATTTTTAAGCTTGCTTTTATTGAAGTTGCTTGTGCTGAACACAGAAGGTTTTTAACAAAATCATTTATGTTTCTCTTCTATTTGAGCATCTGTGTTTGATTATTTTAGTGAGGATCTATTGTTATATATTTAACCTTTAAAAATGTAAATGTGAACAGAGTGATAGGTACCTTGGCTGACTTGATTTGATTTTGTTCTTCAACATCGCAGGTAGATAACAATGTCAAGTTAGAGGAAGAGGCTTTTAAAATATCCCTTACTGCTATATCAGAAGCTGCTGGGTCACAGTAACCATCATCCACAGGGCTTCTGGAAATGTGTTGATGGAAACTGAATGTCTCTTTGTAAAATGAGGGATCTGAGAAGCCTGAAATATAAAACATTAAATTAACATTAATACTGATCATAAGCACTTATAGTGATGGGGTAATATTTTTAAATGTGCTTAAAGCATACCTGTCAGAATGCAAAAAATCCAAACTCAACCTCAACCTTCCTTATCCTAGGCTCCCTCCAATGTCTATACTCTCTCTCTAGATTTCTGCCACCTCTCCCTGAAAATCCTGGTAAGGAAAAGCATGTGATATGTCACCTTCCCATGCAGTGCTTGAGGCCTGAGTCTTCCCAAACCAAAGCACTTCCACATGGGACTGGGGGCGACCAGCAGTTGCTGGCAATCACACTGAATGACATATTGTATCATATTTGTAAGCATGGCTGCAATTTAAAGCAGTGGTAATTGTAAGTATAGGTACTGTTGTAGCTTAGTGATTAGACTGTATAATAAATGAGTAACTTAGTAGTGGGGTATTACGCAAAACACTGCAAGTGGCAATTAAACAGTAGACTAGATAACGGATATGGGGACGGTTCCTGTTTAGGAAAGCCCGAATAGCAGCATCCCTTAGAAAAAACATATCAGTCAATTTTAACTTTTAAACATCAATCAATCAATCAATCTTCGAGGAGTCTGTTATTACATGATTAGCTAGAAGAGTCTTTTTTGTGCCCCCAAGATGCTGGTTTCACTGTTCTATGCAGGGCTTTATGGCATTGTTATTGGACTGAGGGTGGTGGGTTGGGTTTAACATGGAGTGGGGGCTAGTCCCAAAGGTGAAAAATCAAGCCTATAGTAAAAGAACAAGTGAAACAAGTACACATTTTGCTGGCTTATAATGGATATACCAGGCACCTTCTGGTTCCTCCTCTGTGCAAACCTTTGAAAAAAATTTAAGTGGCTGACTGGTTGCAATAAAAAAAAATCACACATACAAAAGGTTCCTGAGCAAATCACCAAAAAGTAGCCAAATTGTGTTCATCAGGTGACACCAATACTGCTCCGACCTATGAAGCCTATAGCAGATACACAGGCTTCTATGGCTGCCGTGACACCCCTGCAATACACCTAATGCAGTACATACCTCTAGGAGCCTTGCTACTGTGATGCACATCAGTGATGTAGTCTTCAGGAGAGATGAGCTTATGTTTTTTAAGCAGATCGTTATTAACACACCATCTGAAATATGACTGAACTGTAAAGCAAACAGATACTTCTATGTGTTAGTTCTAGAAATGCATGATAATTAGACATATTGTAAAATCAGTGTTATATATGGTTTAGGAAATACTTGTTCCAAAAAAAAGAAAATAATGCTTGAACATATTGGTAAGGGCTGAATATGACAGCAGTTCCTTGTATTGGTTCAAATGTAACTGATTTCCCGTGACCTCCATGCCAGAATTAAGTGAGGACCCGATCCAAGGACTGCGTGTGGCCTGCTCTGCACTGTGGAGATCTAAACAAATTACACAATGATGTCATTGAGTGTGCAGCAGAGGCCCTTGCATACTTTTTCTGAACTTTCAATTGGAATGCTGCCAATCAGTTTTTAAATTTACATTTTCTATGTTGTATGGAAAAAAATGAAAGATAAAAGCTGATTGGTTGGTATGGCAACCACACCAGTTGAGAACTTGTTTCAGATACTTTTTAATAAGTGCCCCCTTAGTATCATTGATATTATTGATCTTGCATGCGGGCTTCAATACTCAGATATTGCTGAATTTACTTATTTGAATGTGTTCCATATCTGACTGGATATACTGTATGTGTTCATATGCAGATTTGTAGGTGCTGCACTACTGTGCCAAGCAGTTACATAGTTACATTACATACTTGTTAGGGTTGAATAAAGACACAGGTCCATCAAGTTCAATCTTTGGGTTGTGTGTGTGTGTTACAAAAATTACCTGTACCCCTGTATGGCCTCATTCACACACAACGCAAGAAAAATTGTATATTGCGTACATACGCGTCTATGAGCGTATATACGAGCGTATATACGTGCACTATATGCAATCCCAGAATGCATCACTCGTAATGGAATTTTTAATGTGCTGTACGCATATGTGCGTGTAAACACGCGTATATGCGCGTAAATACGCAGCGATACGCTGCCCGGACGCATCTCTGTTCCATTCTGTTTTCGCGCATATATACGCTACGCAAATATACGGCTCTATACGCGGCTGTGTGTATGGAGCCATTTATTTGCATAGGTTGCATATGGTACAATACGCACGTACGCGCGTATACGCGCGCATACGTGCGGCAGTGTTAATGAGGCCTATATCTTGTTCGCTGAGAAAAGTATGTGAACAAGGCCTTACAGAAACACCCCACTAATCCTTATTACAAAGCAAAAGGAGCTTCTGAATGTGTCTGCAGGTGGCATACTATGGTGATCCACACCTGAAAAAGTTCTATCATCTAATGAGAAAGCTGTTAAGACCACAATGGAAAAAGTAAACCACGCTTGAGTAACTCATTAATCTTATTTTCCTTTTTGAAAAATCAAGTGATATCACCATGTGTGCTGATATACAGTAGTTTAATGTACCAATTTTGCCATGCAACATGTTGTGCAACTTGATGAATCTGGCCCAAGGTGTCAGTACCTGGAGGTAGCCCCAGGTTTTGGTGGGTGTCTTCTGCTTCATTCTTCATGCAGTTAAGTATTCGTTCCTCCTCTGCCATAGCCCGTGCTCGTGCCTGGATGATGTGATGCTCCACCATATCAGACTCTGCCAGTCTGTGATCATACTCTGCACGAATCTAAGCCATCAGCGACAACAAAATAACTATATGGTTATGCTGCAGAATCTGTGTGAGAAAAGGTCACAATGCATGTACCGGAACCCTTGCCTCAGTAAAATTTGTTCCATGAGCCAACCGCGAGGTAGTTTTCTGCTCAAAACATTTACATTATTTCGTTTTATTGAGTCATAAATGGCCACCTAAACATCTCATTTATACACACAACAAATAGGGATGTGTCTCAATGCACAATAAATATACAGTATGTGTATAAAATAAATATGTACCTGCTGCAGCTCCTCCACAAACTTCTGATGATGAGGGTTGTCTCCTCCCTTAGACCGGATCAGATTAGCTCCTGTATCTTTACCAATGATTTCTCCAGTGTATACATTTTTGAAAAGGCTTGTCAATAAATGGGAAATATCCTAAAAGTGATAAATAGACATTTAATCATCTGAATAGTGGAGGCTCACCCTAGAAAACATCAATGAACTTTAAACAGCCATATAACACATATTCTTTGATGAATGCATAGCCAGTGGCGTCACAAGGTGGGTGCGGCCTGCACCTTGGTGACACCATTGGAGGCGGGACGACCAAAATGACTGACAGCCATTTTGGTGTCACCCCCTCTAAAAAGTCGACTTCACTGCGGGGTGTCACCCGGTCTCCGCTCTAGGTGGCACCCGGCCTTGGGGCGCCCCTGTGCATAGCACCATGTCTGACTTTTGTCTGTGCATTGGTTGTTCAGCAATCAGCATTGGAGAACTGCAAGCTATTACCAGTGACACCATGCAACTCATGCGACCCTGTGGTCCATTTACGTCTTGTGATTGCAAAGCCTGACTGGAAAACTCTTCTTCAGTGCCCTGATGCTGTTAAATACGTCGATAGCACGAGGGGGGCTGAGCAGCTCCATAAGTTGCATGGTGTTCCTGGTAAATGGCTGGCAAGTTTCCATTGCTGATTGTTGGACAACCGAGGCATGCTATGCAGGGTGCTATGCATGTGTTAATGTACGTGTGATTTATGGCTGTTTAAAGTTCATTGAGGATTTCTAGGGTGAACTTCCACTTCAAATATTTTAGAAAATGCAAAAATACAAACTATTAACAAAGTAGTGTTTAGATGTGGTGGCTGTGTTAGCTTTCTTTTCTCATTCTTTTTTTTTCTTTATTCTCATCTGGTGACCCTGCCAACAACACACTTCCTGTCCTAGGGTGTACGGTATCACTAGAAGAGCAGTGTTGTCACCAAATGTACAGGATGTATGCTAGGACTACAGAATACCTCCCCCTTTCCTCATCTTCACAACAAAGGGGGGTGGGAGGGGGGTGTTCTGCAGCCCACAGAGAGAACTGGAAAAAATGCTAACTGTTAACAGTCAGCAGAGGCAGAGAGCACAGGAAGTTATCAGCTCACTGGATTCCTCACAGGATCAACAGGTATTTGGGAGGAAATATGAGAAGTTCAATGTTAGGGTTTACATACACCGTAAACACCAATGGCAGTGTATTAGGGGAAAGTGACCAGGAGGGTGATGTGTAGTCCACCTATTGGCTGCAGAATATGACAGACCTCTTCACTGGTCAGTAGTTAGGTTCTATATAGATAGGAGCTCCTTTACAATGTCCTTCTCTTACCTGTGTCTTTTCAGAGGATGGTCTTGGCCAGTACATGGCGGGGTCTGGAGACTGGGTGACAGTGTGGAGAATCTCTTCTGTAGACATTTTGTCTTTGTGGCCGGCACCTGTTAGTTCTATGGAACAATGTAAAATAACACATCCTACAGATCAGTTTAGTGAGAGGTAAAGCTGAGTCAGTAACTAGCCCTAAACAGAACCTACTTGTCCCTCATGACAATCTGCTTGTCATGATACAAAAAATTATTTCAAACAAAACCGTATTTAACCGTGCTAAGAAGCGTTTCTCATTGGTCAGCGCGGTCAGCTGACCACGCTGACCAACAAGTGCTCGCCATTTGTGAGCGAAATTCAAATCCATAGCGCAGGGATGCACTGGACGGTAGTAGGGAGGATAGATAGCACACCTGTTCCGGCGGAGGGGAAGGCCCGTTTGCCGAAAGGCAAGTGGGGGGG
>NW_017306389.1:1971650-1996236 GCF_000935625.1 Nanorana parkeri
GGGCGGCGGCGTTGGTTTAAATTTAATTTTTATTTATTAGATTTTACTTTTTTAACTAAACTTAGGTTTCAAATTGTATCTGTTCTTCACTCTTCCCATCTCTATCCAAAATAAAGACAAAACAAAATGAAGCTGGGCCGTGGGGTGTGATTACGTCTACCGGAGCTCAGGAAAGAAGAGGCTGCAGAAACCGGTCTAGCAGTCAGCAGAGGTTCAGGTAAGTATATCTTCTTTAATCTAGGCCCATCATTACCATGGTGTGGAGTCTGTGGTGTCACATGGAGTATTCCCTGCATAACCTAAACATACTGTATATCCCACCTCAACCTAAACACTCAACCATCACGTTATCAAACAATTCATCCCCACACAGCTCCCTCCTCATGAATCACTTCCCCCTCCCTTTTAGATTGTAAGCCCACACGGGCAGGGCCCTCCTTTCCATCTTGTCTTGAATTGTATTGTGATTGTAATGTCTTCCTTATATTGTAAAGCGCTGTGCAAACTGTTGGCGCTATATAAATCCTGTATAGTAAAAATAATAATAACACTTTGACAGGTCATGTGATCAGGCTCCCCTCCTCCTGGCACCTTCTTCCCCATCCATTAATATGAATGAGGCTTCCCTGGCTTATGAATCCCTAAATGAGCAAAGCCCTCTGCACATTTATAACAGCACAGTGATGTTTTTTTTTTTTAAACAGCAATATGGCCGTGGTAAGGCCACAACACCATAAAAGCTCATTTACACCATGTGCATGGAGCTGGGTCGCTCAATGCAAGGGTAATGCATGAAACATGTGAAAAGCACGTGTCATGCTTGCAGTGCTAGTACGTGTTAATGGCACCCCAAACGTGCACATCTTCGCGCATATTAATGCATAACAAAGATGTAACAACGCGTGGGCAAAAGACACATAAAGCTTGCAGCTCAAACTGCTGCAAAGGATTGTTTTCTGCATTTGTCACGTGAAGGACACCCCCATTGAAATGAATGGGCTGCCCTACTCTGACACGCAGCAAAGGTGGAAAAATGTGCATAAACGTATTGCGTGTATATGTGTGCTGCAAGTGTGAATGGGCCCTAATGGTATAATGTGCAGTACATATTGGGAGGAGTGAAGAGGATCCATGGTGGACGATGTGTACCTGTGTGTTATAATACATTTTTCAGCGAAGCTTGCAGTGTGTGTGATTGGACTTTCTTTCTGTAATTACATATAGGGGGAAAATTAATGAAAACAGGAGAAGACAGTTTTCTTCTGGCAACCAATCAGCGTCTCTCTTCAGTGTATTCAGTTAAGCTTTGCAAATGAAACAAAGAAGCTGATTGGTTGCCAGAAGAAAATGGTCTGCTCCAGTTTTCATTAATTCTCCCCATTATATATACACAAGTATGAGAAAGGAAAATCCTACAGTGAAGATGTAAATACGTTCCTGACTCTCGAGGGACTCCACTCACCTTGTGTGAAGTTCTGTGTACAGGGAACAGACATGACACTATATCGCTCCTCTATCGCGTCCATGTGGTCACTATGACAACCCGGGGCGGGGACTGAGGAGGAGGAGAGCGGCCATATACAAGCCTGGTGTTCCCATTCTGAAGACGCACAGCGCCCCCTAGTGGCCACTTTCTATACCGCTTCTACTCAACCACCATTAGCGCTGCTGAGAAACACATTACTGGCTGTCAATGAGATAATAATAATAATTATCACAAAAGTATTATTATTATTATTACACAGGATTTATATAGCGCCAACAGTGTGTGCAGCACTTTACAAAATGCTGGGGACAGTACAGTTACAATACAATGTCAGTAGAATAGGGGTTGGAGGGCTTTGCTGATAATACTTGTCTCTGTTACACATTAAAATCCTATTTGCTATATACTTGTGTGGTTTGTAAATGAAAGTTGCAGGTTCTTTGATTTTATTTGTGTTTAGACATATTGGGGGGAATTCATAAAAACTGGAGCAGACAGAATCTAGAACAGTTGCTCATAGCAACCAATAAGCTTGCTTTAGTTTTGTTCAGTAAAGCTTTCAAAATAAAAGAGAGAAGCTGATTGGTTGCCATGAGCAACTGCTCATGATTCTGTCTGCTCCAGTTTCTTTGACTTTCCCCCATTGTGGTCACTTTTCTATAATACTACATGATGATACATTAAAAGCTAAGCTTATGCCATATTTTACGTTACATCCATATTCAGGGTGCAACATGAAACATGGTCACTCTGCCCACACAGCTGCGTCATCCACTCACAGATCCTTTGACAGGATCTGTGAATGGAGAAACCACAAGTCCCATCTGACACCACAGTAAAGTGACTTGTTGTTCTGAATCAAATACAAGTGACAAGTGAGGTGATGTCATTACTCTTGTAGTCCATTGATACTTCCTCCTGTCCATGTTACTGCATGTCTGTACCTCGCTTTGAATAGGGATAGGAGGAAGAGTCTGCAGGAGCCAGAGCATTGCGCCCGTGATCTACTGATTGTAGTTGCAATGATTTACTGGTTCCTATGGAAAAAATAATGAATGCACATTTTTTTTCTTTTAAAGGTGGACCTTTCACAAAGGTATTTGAGCATTGAGCGATGTTTTGAATACAATGTGGTACCTGGGTTCATAAACAAATAAATTCGCGAACAGGAAGTTTCGGAAAGTTTTCCATTCGCGAACTCCACATGGCGTGACGAACACAACCGCAGCCATCTTCCCCGCTCTGACACATGGTCGTGGCTTCCTCTAGTTGAGATTGCGGTCTGATCACAGTTTGATTCGGTTCGCAACCGAGGTTAGTTAGGCTCTGCGGGTTAGGATTATTGTATGGATTAGGATGGGGGTGTTAAGTGCTCTTTTTGCATGTTACTTGTTGGGGGGAGTTTAAGAGTTAAGGACACATTTGTAAAAGTTATGGTATGTTTTAGAGTTAGGGTTGGGTTAAGTGTTAGGTTTGGGTTGGGATAAATGCTAGGTTTAGGGTAAGTCTTAGGTTTGGGGTTGGGTTACGTGTTAGATTTGGGGTTGGGTTCAGTGTTAGGTTTGGGTTAAGGTCTAGTTTTGGGGTTGGGTTAAATGTTAGGATTGGGTTATGTGTGAGGTTTAGGGTTGGGTTCAGTGTTAGGTTTGGGTTAAGTGCTAGTTTTGGGGTTGGGTTAAATGTCAGGGTTGGGCTATGTGTTAGGTTTGGGGTTGGGTTAAATGTTAGGGCTGGGTTATGTGTTTGGGTTTGGTTCCGTTTTAAGTTTGGGTTAAATGTTAGGGTTGGGTTATGTGTTAGGTTTAAGGTTGGGTTGTGTCTTAGGTTTGGGTTAAGTGCTAGTTTTGGGTTTGGGTTATGTGTTAGGTTTAAGGTTGGGTTATGTGTTAGGTTTGGGGTTGAGTTATGTGTTAGATTTGGGTTAAGTGCTAGTTTTGGGTTTGGGCTAAGTGCTAGTTTTGGGGTTGGGTTATGTGGTAGGTTTGGGGTTGGGTTAAATATTAGGGCTGAGTAATGTGTTTGGGTTGGGTTCAGTTTTAGGTTTGGGGTATGTGTTAGGGTTGGGGCTGGATTAAAAAAGAACTCCAGGCAGAAACAATCTTAACCCTTGCACTGGGGCTCTATGCTCCGCCCACCAACCAGTTTCGTCACTCGGGTACGGTGACAAAACTATATATACATTGATACTATTTAACTGAATGGGAAGGCTTTGTTTTCACATTTGTATAACTATGTTGCATTAGTGATTTTGGATCTAGGAGGAGGGATGCACACACATGTTAACACTTTATGGATGAATGAAAAACAAAACATAGGAGTTTTTAATTTTAATTTATTTTAGCCAGTGTCACTTGGTTCACAATATTGGGGATAGTGTTTTTACTATTTTTTTGGCATAGCAGCTTATTATACATTCACATAGTGCAGTGGTTTTGTTATTACATCATCATCTTGCTGTTGGCTAATCAAGTAATTATCTATGCATTGTTTCACTGATGAAAGCTTCACTTTTGACCTTTGAAATTCTGGACAGTTATTGTAATTAACATATGGGCTTAGGGGTTAATGGCTATCCTTTAAATGCAGCGGTTGTTTTAAATAGCAGTAGAAACTTTATAAGTAATGTATTTAAATAGCAGTAGATACCATTGTTGTCAGATAAGTCCAAATCATTTTATACGACCAGACTAGACTATATTCAGTGAACCACACCATATCCCTATTATAGAAATTACGTACGTCTTTTGTTATTTGGAACTTTCCATGTGCTCCCTTAATAATGCACATACATCACCTCTTCAATCAATCTTTTCAATATATTTTGTACATTTTAAGAAACATATTTGTTTTATTATAACAAAGAGATGGGGTATGTCACCAGCAGACCAGAATAAAGTGTCCAAAATATCTTTATTGACGCATTCACATCATGTCACAAAGAAGGCAAAGTTTTGGGGCCACTCTGGGTCCCTTTATAAGGCTCATTATGACAAGGATGCAATATACAATTCTCCTTATATACAACACCCAAATACAACAGAACAGTGAAGAAATGTAAAAATATCCAGCCCCCACATCCCCTGACATTCGGGACACTTTATTCTGGTGTGCTGATGGCATACCCTATCTTTTTGGATTTGAGCGACACATCCACAGGCACTTCAGCACCCATTTCCTAGGGGCATACTGGTAAGGAGTGCGGTGGGATATCTATTGGATAAAAAAAAGAGAATGCCACATTACATTTGAGCATTTTCCAATGCATACATTGCAATACTCTTATAATCCCTCCACAGAATGACACATCATATTACCCCACTAATCAGTGGAATCTTAAATACCACTTTCCCTTTATCCATGGTAGATATCATTCTTTGATTTCTGATTGGGTGAGAGCAATATTTTACATGTTTCACAGTGACAACCACTGCTTCTTCAGGAATTGTGGAGGATATTCATAAGTGTGTGTAGATGATAGAGGCTCTGGGGTACGTTTAGGCATGGCCCCTGTCAGGGCTGGATTTACTCTCTCTGTTGCCCCAAGGCCAGGTTCCTCTGTGAGCCCCCCTCCCAATGGTATCTGTGCATCCCTTCTATTCATTGAGCCTCCGAGACACGTTGGCTGTTCTATGTTGTAGTTTGTGGACCAATACCGATATTAGGTTTTTGAACTCCTTTCTGTCACTGCTATTGGTAAATCTTTACGCCAAAGGCACAAAACTAAAGCATTTACCTCCCTGAAAAACAGAAGAAGGTGCCTTCTCCTTGTGTAATATCATTTGTTAAAGAAAATTAAAAATGGATATTGGTCCATTTAAATTGTCCTTTAACAAATGATATTACCCAAGGAGGAGGTGCCTTTTTCTGTTTTCTCTTTTTCATATGTGCTTCAAGACCCCCCAGTTGAGGTTGAGAAGTCTGCCCCCAAGTGAAATTTGGACTGAGGGTACAACAGTGTAGTGACATCAGTGCCAGTTTTATCTGTTTGGTTTGTGGAGTTACCTCCCTGCTCTACGTATATAGAGATTAGTTTTTACAATCCCTGTTTCATGTAATATTTGTATGCTTTCCACATTGCTATCAGTTTCATCTGCTGCTTTAGGGCTATTAGGATGCAAGTTGGAACATGCTTCTACTTACATAATTTACTGTAAGTATCATACTTTGCATTCATTTTATATAGTGCAAAGTTACACGTTTAAATTGCTTGCAACATCCCCAACCTCGCTTGTTCTGGAACATACTTTAAAAAAAAAAAGTCAAATCCTGTGCAGAGCCAGGGCTGCAGTGTACCATACTGACTGTAAATATTGGAAAAAGTATATTTTACTCGCCCAATACTTCTTCTTTAAAGATAATCTCAATGATGTATTGTATATAGATGCTGAGTAGATACTGTGGGACCGCTGGCTGTGTCAGAGCCGTGCTGTCAGCGGATCTCTATCCGGTCCTGCCCAGCTCACTGACATCACTGGCAACCAAAGACATCAGTGAGCTAGATGGGAAGCCCCTACCCCCAATGAGATGCCGCCTAAGGCTCTGCCCCACAGTTACATTTTTTTTATTATTTTACCCTTTTAGATTGTAAGCTCTCACAAGCATGACCCCCCACCCCCCAGCCCCCTGGTTTTTAATTGTATTGCAACTGCATTCTCTTTCTTCATATTTTTTAAACACTGCCCAAACTATGAACACTATATAAATTCTGTATAATAATAATGACAATGTTAACTTATATGAACAAAGGAAGTATACTGATGTAAATGCATGTAAACCCAGTGAACTGGTGAAGTATGCTGCTGTTAACTGATGTAAATGCATGTAAACCCAGTGAACTGGTGAAGTATGCTGCTGTTAACTGATGTATATGCGTGTAAAACCATGTTAAATGATAACATAAAGTGATGGGAACTGATGTAAATTCATGTAATTATGTATGAACCAATATAGTAAACTGGATAAAAATGCATGTAAACACACATAAACTAAGGTAGAAAAACTGCACAAAACTCCTTTTTTGCTGCTTCCTCCAAAGCGCTTCAGACTGCTGAGGATAATTACTTGTGAGTGAATTGCCATTGATGGTAATTTATGGATATACATACTGCTTATAAACAGTTTGATGCGTAACAGACATTCCATGTTATAAATGAACAGAAACTGCAAACCAATGATTGTATATAGTTCATTGTTCCTTAGTCTTTATCTTGACAGAACAGACCAAACTTTCCATTGCAGATAGTATAGATGCAGAAGTACTGTTATGATACTTATGGACATCTGTCTGGGGTTGTTCGAGGAAGATATAGATATCATTGTCTGATGTCAACCTATACATGTTTCTTTACTTGTCCTGTCAATGCAATCCTCTGTAGGTTGCCCCTTTTTATATGTATAATTTCATTGTGAATTAAAATTGTACATTACCTGGGAGATCTGTATACTCTTCTTTAAATTGTATGTGTCATTTCTCTGCAGAATAAATACATTTCAATCTGCAGCCAGCTATGTCTAATAGAAAAATATCTAATCTTGAAAACTTTAAAGCTTCCTTGCAGCAATGACAACTGGGCATTCAGTAAATTGCCTGTGTAGAGAACATGCCCAAAAGTTATTTCCCACTAGTGCCATTGGCTTTCTGCTTAATCTAAAAGGCTGCACAGAATATGAATTCAAATTAGAGGCATCTTCAGCCACAAGAGCTTCATTTTTGGTGATATGTTTTCTGACAATCTTTCAGACTAAGAGGATACAGAGACTTCAGTTATTCTTGTTGCCACTTTCACCGAGAACTCAAAAAGTGAAGATTTTATATATTTTCGGGAACATCTAGGAATTATAATTATACCTAAGCAGTTCCCTAAAACATTTACCTTTTTGTCTTGAATTCCTCCTGAAAAATAACAGTGTACTTCCTGTGTCCTAAGCCTCATAACTTTATACCTGCAGGGTGCTGAATATAAACAAACCAGTTGGGGATGCTGGGTGACCGGATGCTGGGTGACCTTGTTGACCAAATATGGTAATTGCCATATTTGTCCAATGACATCATCCGGGATACCTGCTGGTTTGTTAATTTCAAACATGCTGGCTGTAAGCTGTCATTTATCAGCAGTGGCAATACTGGAAGAGGCTCAGGAGTGGGGCAACTGGACAAATCTGCAAACCGGCTGGGTTTGGTTTGAACTTATGTTTATCCTTACCCCATGCTTATCCTCACCAAGATGGCTGCCTCCACACAGTGACACACTGTAGAAGAAAGTATGGTAAAGCAGTAATGGGGAAAACATCAGCTGCATTATAGGTTTGCCCAGCACAAGAATTATAATTATTTATCATTTGTAGTATAAGGCAAACAAAGCCTGCTGTTAGCCCTCCCTAATTCTCTGCCAGAGAAATCTCATTGAAGAACCTTTATAAACAGGATACTTGTATGATCGGAAAGTTCCAAGCCATATCAGTCCAGATCAGGGAGCAGACTTCCTCCTGGAACTCTTGGGACAGATGATTACAAACACTTTCATGTTATTTGTAAACTGTCCGAATACATAAGAGAGGTTTAATAGACATTATGTGATTTTCTAAAGGGGTAAATATAGTTTATTTTGACAGAAAAACGTATAACACATAAAAAAATGAATACAAAGAAACAATAAATATATTACATAAGTTCACAATTCAAACTTTTAACTCTAGGAAGCTAAGTGCCTTGTTCAACTTCCTATGTTCCTAAATTCCAACAGCTCCTTCTTTTACTTGCGTGCATTCAAGTCCAACTTTTAAACCACATTCCTTATACAATTTAGCTGCACACAATTTTGCTGCAGTGCATACCGCTTCCTTATTACCCTATAAACTATTCTCCCGGTTTGACATCTCTTCATATACATGCTGCATACAGTAATAGAATAGGCAGGCCACATTACTGTGCAATCCATGACCAAGGTTGATTATGTACATAATTCTAAACACATCACGTAATATAAATAACAGTATTCACAGTGATTTAGTGAAAGGTTACTTTCATGTTTTTTTCCCCCTAAAGTCAAAAATACAAAAATCCATAAGAAATGAAATAAAATAAGGACATATGGAAGTCTGCCAATGTCTAAAATTGTCCCCTTTGAATCTGGCCTCTGTGGGCTTTTCTCATATCCAGGTAAGATTACAGGACACAGGATGTGAACAGGGCACTGCTCCAACAATAATAAGGCTAAACAAGATGAATTCACTGATGTGCTAACAATCCTGTATCTGGAGTGTGTTATACTTGGACGGTCTTTGAATGAACTCTGCGTATTTGTTATATACGCATATGAAATGTCTAACTTATCTCTCCATGGAACCAAAAGCTGTCCCTATTTTATGACTAATGTAGTTCCTTGCTGAACCAGTTTTAGAATCTTTATCATACTTATTTTGCTGAATTATACATACATTCTAGATGAATCAAATGTTTGTATGATACTGTCACCATAATCATGCTGGGATGGCGCCGAGCATATACAGAATCGGTTATTTCATCATGGTTTTCATGTTAATGCTCAGTAGACCCAAAACTACTATTTCAGTTTCAAGAGTGTTAATTCACCTGACAGTTTCTTACATCTCTCAGGGGTGTTATTGGAGAGTTCTATGTATTTGAGTCTTCACACTTTCTGTGGCTGATATAAAGGGTTCCCACAGTCCTTGCTGGATCATTTATTTATTTTACATTATGGAGAATGTTAAAAAAGTTGCAAAGGTGGGTGGAAACAACCAAAACTTTCAGGTGGACAAGGACAGGGACAAGGACAGAGTTGGGAGTTATGGCAGTGAGATCTTTCTGTTGGAGTACCGAGGCATACAAAATTAAATAATTTGATTAAATAAAAATATGTATTTTAAGTTTTCACTGGAAAGGAGAAGATAATAGGGTATGTCTGTTGCTTAAATATTATTAAACCCTGACCTTGATTCTGTGATGGGACATGCAACATGTTGCATGCAAAGCACTTAAAGTGACATTACACCCTCAGATTTTTTAACATAAAACAATAGTGTAATGTGTGCCTTACTGTAATCCATGGTTGTTTCCCTTCTCTTTGCTGCTCTTCCTTTTAAATCTGTATCTGTCCTCATACTGGGCAGAACTTCTGTTTTGCAGCAGACTGCCTTGTCTCTGGAATGGATATATGGTGTCTATGTGTAGGTTTGCAACCTGAGCCAGCACTACAGGAAGAGGCACTCAGCTGCAAAGGGAAGTTCTCCCCTAGCATGAGAAGAGATAAGGATTTAAAAGGAAGAGCAGCAAAGAGAAGGGAAACGATCATGGATTAAAGTAAGGCACACATTACAGTATTGGTTTATGTTAAAAAATCTGAGGGTTTTTAATGGTCCTCCTATTCCAGCCTTTCTGCCCAATTTTGTACTAAATTCAGTGTTTTTGATGCATAGCATAGGCGGAGTGGATTGACTGATATCAGGTCAGTAGAGGTAAGTAGATGGGTATAGTAACCCCAATAGGCAAGTTCTCAACATTCTCAAACTGTGGCCACTTATTTGGATTCTGAGAGAAGGTGTGTTCAGTTAGCTGGGACAAAATTGCAACAGTTTGCAGTACATCCATGAGACAAAGCAGATTGAAACAGCCAGGTCTGAGTGCCTACAATAAAGGAGTGTACACAAAAAAGGAGTGCAAAGCATACCAACAAAAGGGATTACGCAAGGGGCCCTCTCACCCTTGTCCAGGGGAAAGCACCTTTTGATTGATCCTGAATGTGCACATTATGACACTTAGCAGGTGTGGGTTCTGTGGCACTAGATCCCAAATATTTGGTCTCCTTCTATAAGGCCACGTCTTAAAGGTAAGTGATTTTAGCAAGCCAATACTTCAACTATAAAGTAACTAGGCCAAACAAAGGGTAAATTCCAATGAGCAAAGCCCCTTTATTGATAAAAATTCCATAACCAAACCAATGCATTTTACAGGTTTAAGAAGACCTCCTACATAATGGCTTTAAACATTCAGGAAATGGGAATACTCAGACTTGGAGAACTCTGATTTGAAGATAGATTTAAGAGATGCGTTATTCAATCCTTCAGCTATTTATAGCAGAAGGTCTGAAAGTTTGAAGCCTCAAAGAAGGAGATCCTTAATAAACCCTCAAAACATGCTGGCAATTTTTATCAATAACCGCACTTTCTTATTTGGACTTTCATTGCTATGGAGTTCCCTTTGTTCTATAATTCATTATGGTACTTAAACACTAGAACACTGGTACAGAAAAGCAAATGTGAGTAATATACAGCAGAAACACCTTGTCGCTTCTAGTCAAAAAGGGGAAAGCAAAGTTTCACAGGAGCTATTGTTTAAAACCAATATAAATCATAAATGGTTACGGAAGTCCCACAGCAAAAACTGTAGGAACAAAAGGAAGCTGTAAGTAAAAACCCCTTTCTGTAGAGAATTCCTTAGCTGAGGATAAATTCTATCATATAAAACCTTCATATCATTTTACATATTCATTACATTTGCTGTATAAAATCACTGCAGGCTTAACACACAAAGCAAGTATTACAAGCATGAGATCTAGTGTGAAGGAACTAGTTACCAGAAAGTTCCAGAACACAGAAAGAAAAATACATAACAGGTGCTCTTTTATATATGTCCTGCATACAAGTTTCACCTACATCTCTATCTCCTGCATTCAGGTCTTAAAACGGACCTTTACCCTTATCTTTACATCTCCTTTTACTTCCTGGATTTCTGGAACATGTGACTAAACATATGACCATGCGCATCATCTCAGGGGAGGAAAATGCCTTTCCCTGAGATCTCGTGAGATTACAGATGAGATTTCCCAGCAATGCTCTGTTGATGACAAGAGCAACATGGAAGATAACAGATATCCAAAGCTGGAAGGGTACTTTGGCAGGTAAGTCTGTCATAATGTGCTTATGTAAACCTGCACATTTGGCATATGCCTGGAGGACTCACAGTTGACTATAGTTCTGCGTTAATAACATCACTTCCACTGTGTTTTTATCAGTTTTACCAGTTTGATATACTGTGTTTGTAATACTATCTATCTATCTATCTATCTATCTATCTATCTATCTATCTATCTATCTATCTATCTATCTATCTTATATAGTATGGAAATGCATTGCACTTAGGGAAGTACTCCAAACATTTGGCCTAGGAGACAGAACCATGTGAGCCCTTCAAGGTATGGTCAGTTTACTGTGGGCTAAAAGTGCACCCCACAACGTGAACCATGGTGCTGATACCATGTTGAAAAATAGGTGTTGTCTTAAAAAACATGTTTTTGTAGAACTTTTTCACATATGTAAATGTATAAATGTTAGAAAAGGGAGAATGTAATCGAAGATCCAGGAAGTTATTTATAAGTTGAACAATATGACTGCTTCTCTGTGAAAATGATATGGACCTACCTATATACCGTGTTTCCCCGAAAGTAAGACCTTCCCCGAAAATAAGACCTAGTTAGGTATATAATAATCATCATCATAATAAAATGCAATGCCATCATCACAAATAATCCTTATCATTCAGCTTCCGTTATCAAATGATTGCAACATATTCTTCAGCTTTGCCCTCATTGTGAGGGAAAAAGTCTGAAAAGTGAACAGATAGGTATACAATTTTCTTAGACATCTGATTGTGGGTCCCACTATGACTGAGGTGTGAATGGGGAACTATCTCCACTCTGGACCACTATATTATTTGTACTGCCCCAAGGGGAAATGTCCTACTGCATCCCCCCCCAGCCCAGTCCTTCCATGACTGCACTGGTTGACACCTTTATATTACTGTTGTACAACAGGGTGCAAGAGTTCATCAATATCATTGCAGCAGCACAGAAATAAATCGTTCACAGTTCTGGCTGTTATACTGTCAAATACTGGAAATCCCCAGCTTATAGCATGTGCTTGGGCTAAAATTATGAACATTAAGAACTGCATACTGCTTTTCTCACTAAACAATGTCTGACATTCTCAAACATTCTTTCACCTATTCATCTGTGTGATTTTCAAACACAATTGTCACTTATAGTGTGCTAGTCGTCCTTTAAACTCAACACAGAAAATTACAGAATGTCTAGGGGTGAGGTTGTCTACTCATACTTTGACATAAACATATATCATATACGTTGTAACCTGTCCAAACATATGTATGGTACAGTATATGGGTGGCAATTATGCATTATTGAATTGAAAAGTTTTGTATGTGTTCATAATAATGTGGTCAAGTGTATATAAAGCAAAGAAAAATGTTTCGTTTTGTATAGAGGAATGGTTAAGACCTGTTTTTGTTCTGTCTGTGCCCCACTGATATTCATCTTCACTTTCTGTCCCAAAGACTCAACAGGAAGTTAAAGGGTATCTCTCCAAAGTCTCTCCTTTTAGACAGTTGTCACCAGAACAATTTCATACATTAGATTTCTTCTCACCTTCTGTTCCTATGACAACTTAAAAATGTTGGAATTCCCATCACATTCTGCCTGCCGGAGACACTGTTCACTAGCACCAATAATGAGGGTGAATCTCCCAAGCGATGAAGCAGACAGCAATAAAACCAAACAGTAGTTCCTACCCTTCCGCATTCTATGCAAAAATAAAAAAAAAGCAAACAGCAGTTTTTACCATTCTACATTCTATCCGAAACTAAAACAACAAAGCAAACAGCAGTCCTTACCCCTCCACATTCCATGCAAAACTAAAAAAGAAAAACATAGCAAATAGCAGTTCTTACTAGAGATGCACCTAAATTTCGTCTGCCGAAACATTTCGGCCAAAAATTGCACTTTTGGCAAATTGCCGAAAGTGCATGACAGAGGAAAATGTGGCCGATGCGCTGGTCTGTGTGCCTTCTGATGCAGTGGCCCAGCGCCCAGTGCAGAGGACAGAAGCTGTCAAGACGCCGAGCAGCTATGACAGTGATAAGGATGCCGAGTGGTGCGGGCAGTGACAGCTGTCATCTTATAGTTGGCAGAGCTCTCCTCCCGCCCCTCCCAGCTCCGCCACCTTTGTCAGGATGGAGAGTGGTGCAGGGTGGTGACAGCTGCCATCTTATAGGAGGCAGAACTCTCCTACCCCTATGGAGAGCGGAGGTTGGAGGAGAGCATTGTGATCTGCCAAAGGAAGTGGAGTTCTCCTGCCCCACCGCCAGCCCCACTTCCTGTGACAGCCCATTCAGGATGGACAGCCAGTTATGAATGAATGAATGGGTAGTGATCTACATCACTTCATGTTCATTCATGATTGTGGACATAGTAACTTACACTATATCCACAATGTATGAATGGATAGGAACACTCAGTATAGAGGATTCCTGTTCATTCATAACAGAAAAAGAGATTGAGGACTCTGGGACCTCAAAAGGGATATATCAGGGGTCTGTTCAGATTGCTGATATTTCCCTAGAGCACCCAACAGTAAAGTAAAAAAAAAAGCAAAATAAATAATTTTAAAATAATTTAAAAATTGTATGAAAGTTTGAAAAAAATAATAATTTTGTTTTCTGCCTAACAATTTTCTTATTTTCAGTTTCGGTCTCAAAATGTCATCCTTAGTGCATCCCTAGTTCTTACCCTTCTACATTCTATACAAAACTAAAACAGCAAAGCAAACAGCAGTTCTTACCCTTCCACATTCTATGCAAAACGGAAAAAAAAAAAAAGGAAAACAAAGCAAACAGCATTTCTTACCCTTCCACATTCTATGCAAAAAAACAAAACAAAGCAAACAGCATTTCTTACCCTTCCACATTCTATGCAAAAATAAAATAAAACAAAACAACGCAAAAAGCAATTCTTACCCTTCCACATTCTATGCAAAATGAATAAAAAAGAAAAGGAAAACAAAACAAACAGCAATTCTTACCCTTCCACATTCTATGCAAAATGAATAAAAAAGAAAAGGAAAACGAAGCAAACAGCAATTCTTACGCTTCCACATTCTATGCAAAACAAAACAAAAAGAAAGAAAACAAAGCAAACAGCAATTCTTACCCTTCCAAATTCTATGCAAAAAAAAAAACCCCAGCAATTCTTACCCTTCCACATTCTATGCAAACCTGAAAAAAATCATAGCCAACAGCAATTCTTACCCTTCCACATTGTATCCGAAACTAAAAAACCAAAGCAAACAGCGGTCATTATCCTTCTACATTCTATCCAATACTAATAATAAGTTTAGAAAATGTGTGGGGTATGAGGCATCCCTCCTATTTATCCTTTTTTCGCTTTCATGGATACAAACTTGAATTGAGCACCTTCCAAGTGAAATTGTGATCACACATGTAAGTGGTAACGTTTTGAATGTTCAATTAAGGGCCACTTATTAAGAATAAGAAATTGTTATGTGAGTGTACATCTGTATGAAAGAGTTTATGGAAGGTGAAATACTGTATATTTACACATCTTGTATGATCTAGGAATACTCTCCACAATTCCGGAAGAAGCAGCGTTATCCCCATCAGAATAATTCAGCAGGAGAAGCATGTATGACACCTATGGCTAAACAGGAAAGTGGACTCAATAATTTTGCTAACTGGTGGGGTAATATCATGTAGCATGGAAAAAGATGGAGGGAACTTTAACTTATGATAACACGCAGTGTTTCTCTGCTTTTAGAGACCTGTGGTGTCCTCTTTTATGATATCAATGTCCTTTTACTTTTGTATTAAATAAAATATAAATACATTTAAAATAATGTGATATGTGTGGATTATTGATAGAACACCTAAAAAGTCTGAATTACCAATAGGTATACACAGTAAAGGTGGCCATACACTCTACAACCATCGCAAGACTTTAGTCTTGCGATGGTTGTAAAGGGATTAAAAAAACGTACGATCTGCCCATCTTGGACAGGCAGATCGCACTCTCGATCATCGCAAGCCCGCCCTCCTGAGAGGCGTGCTTCCGATGACCGCAATGCTGAACAGGCAGTGTGCGCGTGCGCACACCGGCCCGTTCAGCATTTATCTTCCGAGCACCGTTCTAACCAGCCGAGAATCGTACGATTCCCGGCTGGTTTTCGAACATGCTGGTTCGACAGAAGACGTGCAACCGTACAGTAGAAACGGTCGCACGTCTCCGTTCACACTGCTCGATTATCGTACGAAAACCTGATCGCATACGATTATCGTACGATAATCGTGCAGTGTATGGGCACCTTAAGAATCTTTCATATGAGGGATGTGGTGTGATTTACGTTATTTGGGTCAGTCTGGCCAACTGTAGCTTTTTTATAATAGGAGATACATTGCTTTTTGTTGCTTCAATATTTTTGTAATTTACATTTAAATGGAGATTTCCTGTGAAGTGTAATGAAACACAGTAATGGTGAAAGCATTGGTGAAAGCATTGGTGTAAACCATTACTAGAACTATTGGTAAACGGCATCCATGGTCAAAAACTAAAAATAAATAAATACTTCTATATTGAATTTCCCATAGGTTCCATTCCACTCGTAATAACCATATCCATCTAGAAGTTTGTAAACATACTTATTGAGGATGCCCATAGGATGTACTGCTTCAACGCAGTGACACAATTTCACTCTGCCCCGTGAATATGGACTTCCTTTGGTCAAAACTGACAGAGCCTTCCTTCTGAACTACAGCTCAGCGTTTGAACTTTAGTCTTGCGATGGTTGTAAAGGGATTAAAAAAACGTACGATCTGCCCATCTTGGACAGGCAGATCGCACTCTCGATCATCGCAAGCCCGCCCTCCTGAGAGGCGTGCTTCCGATGACCGCAATGCTGAACAGGCAGTGTGCGCGTGCGCACACCGGCCCGTTCAGCATTTATCTTCCGAGCACCGTTCTAACCAGCCGAGAATCGTACGATTCCCGGCTGGTTTTCGAACATGCTGGTTCGACAGAAGACGTGCAACCGTACAGTAGAAACGGTCGCACGTCTCCGTTCACACTGCTCGATTATCGTACGAAAACCTGATCGCATACGATTATCGTACGATAATCGTGCAGTGTATGGGCACCTTAAGAATCTTTCATATGAGGGATGTGGTGTGATTTACGTTATTTGGGTCAGTCTGGCCAACTGTAGCTTTTTTATAATAGGAGATACATTGCTTTTTGTTGCTTCAATATTTTTGTAATTTACATTTAAATGGAGATTTCCTGTGAAGTGTAATGAAACACAGTAATGGTGAAAGCATTGGTGAAAGCATTGGTGTAAACCATTACTAGAACTATTGGTAAACGGCATCCATGGTCAAAAACTAAAAATAAATAAATACTTCTATATTGAATTTCCCATAGGTTCCATTCCACTCGTAATAACCATATCCATCTAGAAGTTTGTAAACATACTTATTGAGGATGCCCATAGGATGTACTGCTTCAACGCAGTGACACAATTTCACTCTGCCCCGTGAATATGGACTTCCTTTGGTCAAAACTGACAGAGCCTTCCTTCTGAACTACAGCTCAGCGTTTGAAACTATAACATTATTATTGCTTGTTGGAAGCAATGCATGATGGGATATGTAGTCTTGAGAACTCGAAATTGCATCACATCAAGCAGCAGGGAAAGAGATGCAAAACACACTGAGAATCCAGGAAGTTGATGAAAGTGATATGCAGACAGAAGACAGCACTCACTACATAAAAGGGATTCTTTCAAGTAAGCTTTGATTGCATTAACAAAGACAACAATAGTATGTATAGTTGCTCCATACTCCAGAAACCAGCTCTACGTACTACTTTAAAAGGACATGAATTCACTACGACCTTCTTTCTGTCTATAAAAGAAACTATAGGAAAGGTTGAAAAACAGAATTTTACACAATATCTTTTTTTCAGGATCACAAAAGGACTGTAGTACCACATGTGGATCCTGGACACCGGCTGAAGACTACTGGTCTAATGTAGCTACTGGATAAATAAAATGATTGATTGAATTAATAATCATATTAATTGAGGGCATAATAATGTAGTGACAAGAGTAACTGGTTTTCCCAGTGGAACATATGAATAATTTTACCACCACCCGCTTATAAAAGAATCCATTGTAAGATGACCTTTCAACTGGTATGCTAGCATGCACATGGGAAAGTAGTGAATAATAATGTAATTAGGTTTTTACATGTTGATTTGACAACACAACAAAGCAAAGCCCAAAAGGGACCTAGACTCAAATGCTAACCTAAAGCTACACTTGGGGGTATATTTATAAACTATTGAATGTGACATTCAAGGCTTGTTTGCACGAGTTACAGTGCATTCCAGCGCGGTTAGCTCCTGGAACGCACTCTATGGCATAATAAACTCCTCCGTGTTATGAGGCGGGAGGGGGTGTGGTTATCATAGAAGTCAATGGCACTGCAGCCACGCCCCCCGCCCACAGTGCGATAGCCCGCTGCATGCTCTATTTTTTCCGATCGCACTGGAACGGAATGCAAGCATTGTTTTGCCCGTGTTCTGGTGTAGGCAATCGCACTGCGGGCCGGAGGGCGTGGCTGCGGTACCATTGACTTCAATGCACTGCCACGCCCCCTCCCGCCCCAGAATGAAGGGGGTAGTTTACTGTGCGATACAGTGTGTTCCAGCAGCTAACCGCGCTGGAACGCACTGTATATGATGTGAACAAGCCCTCACGGCAGCTCCATCTTCTAGTGCGTGCATTTTAAAAGTTCAGGGATTGATTCTCCGACGGTGAATATTTGGTAAAAGTCACAGTAACTGTACTGTCTCCCTTTATTTTGTAAAGCACTATGCAAACTGTTCGTGCTACATAAATCCTGTATAGTAATAATAATAATAATAATCATAACTCATTGCTTTATAAATATGGCCCTAACAGTATTCCTAGGATATAAAAATAACGAATACCAGAAAGGATGATACACTTATCTTCCCTTGAGAACTACCCCCCCAGTCCTGCTCACAGAAACCTTTTTTTGGTCACATGATGTCTGCTGAAGAAGAGACTCATCCAGTGTAAATCATTATCTTCCCCTTTAACAGAGATGTCATGACCTAATGCACTTGCTTTTGGTGATATTAAAGTCAAAGTTTTTTTAAGGCCATTTCAAATGCTGATGAAATCACTTACAATAAATGCTGCTTTTTGATGTTTACAAGTTTTAGCTTCCTGCAGCATCAGTTGGTCCTCTGAGCACTGGCCCTTATATCCTGTTTTAGATTGGCTCCTTTCCTTTGTAGGGTTCTATGGAGCCACCCTTGTGTGTGCTAGTAAGCTGTGTGTGTGTCTCCACAAACACACAGGCACAGCAAGGCAAGTCACTCCCTGCTCCCCTTCCTCCTCCCCTCCCTCCTCCCTTCCTGTAGATGAACGGATGTCAGAGACTGCTCTGTCCTTTGATCTTGTGCTGGACAGAAGGTTTAGGGAAGCTGAGCTGAGAGAACTGGAGCTGTTTAGAAACGTGATGACTGTAAGTGTTTAGACAAAAATGTAAAGAAATAATTTGCTGGACAATGTATATTTGTTTGATCTGGATTTATTACTGAAAAAAATTGAGAATGTAATATTACATTTACCATTCACTTACCTTTTATATATCCATTCAAGCAAAATGACTAACATGGATTTATGTTTACATTGAAACTATATGTATAGAGAAAGTTTTATTTTTTTTAGTTTTGCATTGTGCAGGGAATGGTTTGAACCTGTCATGTTTTGGCTTGAAGAAACTCAAAAGTTAAAGTATTGCCACTCTGTATTCATTATTACTTTATTAAATGTATTTTTTTAAATGCAAGCAGCATACGTACTTTAATTTGACCGGACATCTACCTCTTGCAACCCCTGTACAGCAGAGCTCAGACTAGGAGAACGAGAAGCAGCACAGGCAGCCAATCAGTTGTGCTGCAGTACTCAGGTGCTAACAAGGGACATGCTGATAGAAAGAGAGAGCATAGTGACAGAGAAAGGAGTTAATCAGCCTTTTGTCTATATTAAGACTTTGGGAGGGACAAGAACTGTAAGTGTTGCCTAAGCAACTCAACACAACTCAAAACCAAACCAACATATTTAAGAGTCAGATGCCCATGTACATTCCTGCACTCCATACAACATTATATCCTTAAAGTTGTTGGTGCTCGCAGTGATGACACGGATGGCGCCATGTAGCCTCAAAGTTCAATGGAAAATCATCAGCACTCACATTGGATCAGAACTTGAATTCCTGTTTCTTTTTACTGAACATATGTCACATGCGTTTTTAAAGTCAGTGTTTTGGGCCACACAGGGTCTCTTCTTCAGGGTGACATAGTGACCAAAGTTCTGGTCCCTGCGAGTGCTGGTGATTTTCCATTTAATGTCCGTGTAATTGTCTCTTTACATTAATTGTAAGTCATGTTCCAATTTTTTGTCTGTCACTTGCACAGTAACGCAACTCCTGGGGTTCTCCAAGCGCAGTTTTTTTTAGACTTGGGAAAGAATGGCACGGTTAAGCTTGCCTTTGTTTTTGTGCTTAGAGGCTTTAATAGGATTTGATTTAGGCTAAAACTGTGGCAGTTCCAGTAATCTCTTCATACTATAATTGTTGAACAGCTGGTCCAGCCCATCTTTCAGATACAGTGCTGTGTGTCTGCGGTTTCTCAGTTTATTTCATTTATTCCACTGCTCTGTCTTTTCTCTGTGTCTCCTATTTGCAATTTTTTTTTAAATTTGGAAATGGTTTAAAACTCAAAGATATACCATTATAGTACCACACATTGACTCCAGAATCTTACATAATGTATCTTCGTGTTTTGCAGTCAGATACATTGCACTTCCTAAAGCTACCCATACACCTATAGATTATCATCAGATTTTCTATGGTCAGAAGGAAAAGTGCAACCCACCTCCCCTCTCCCTCTTACACTTCCTGATTCCTCACCTAGGCAAGAATTCCATACAGATGGCCTGATGCCTCCTGGAATTTCCACATCACATCCGGAGGCAGTGTGCCACAAGGTTTCGGATGTGTACTGCAGGTCTCTGCCTGGAATTTGGGGCAAGGCAGAGATGTGCGATACATCTGCGCACGCGTTGGAGATTCCCAGGCATGTACACAAATGCTGTTGGCTTATAAGAACTGGGATCTTGCAAAGACCCAAGGCATCTGTGTGCATGAATATGAATCTCCCATGTATGTGTGAATGTACTACAGGTCTTTGCCAGGTCCCAAATACCTGGCAGAGACCTATGGCACATCTGTGCACATGCAGAATCCCGTGGCACACTGCCTCCTGGGATGTGATGTGGAAATCCCAGGAAGATTCAGGACATATGTGTGTATTTCTTACCGAGCAAGGAATCAGGAAGTGTAAGAGATAGGAACAGAAGAGAAATACTTTTTGTAATGGGTGAAGGTCCGCTGTAACTATGCTCCTGACCACACGTCACCATTCACTACCCACTCCACGTGTTTCCTTATTGATATATAAGCATCCCTTGCATCACTTTCTGTGATACTCCCAGCAGCACTGAAGGGGCAACATCTTCACAGAGGGACCAACATGACCAGCAGTCGGTCATCACATTAAAAAGGAATTGGGAGACCGGGATTGGCAGGGCCCAGCTAGGAACAAAATGTTCAGTCTGCATTGAGCTGCATTTCTTCCTATATCACTTGACATGTAGTTTTCACTGAACCTCTGCTTAGTCATTTATATATCATGCTTAGTTTGAATTTCCCAGGTTTGCTTTAAACAAAGTGTCTGTAATTCTGTCCTGTTTGCAGTCATGTGATCAGAAATTTAAGATTAAAATGTAACACAAAGGACATTCTTTGAACAGGTGGTTGCTTTACAATACCACGACAAAGTGAAATCTGAGTCTATAATGGCTATGTATCACAGCTTTATGGTTTGAATGATGTCATCATACAATACAAAGGAATACAACACTCAGTCCTATAGGCAAAAGTTTATGAAAAGCACAAAGAATGTTTGTATTAGTAAGGTTGCAAATGTTAGTTTTAATCATTTCTAATGCATTGCTCCCAACGGTCCCGGTTTTAGAGGGACTGTCCTCAGTTGTTACTCTCTTCTGGTCTCATAGACCTCCAAATGTAATTTATCATACTAAAATTATTATACTGCATTAAAGGGTCTATTTATAAACAATTCACAGAGACATTTGCCCTCGGAATCTCTGTGAACGTTCCTTCTATGTGAGTAGAGGCAAGAAGTGACGTCATTAGTATATTTTCTTTTTAGGTTGAATGTAATGTACTGTAATACAGCATTATGGCCACAAGGTAGAGTCGAGGAGCATAGGGACTGTCTTAGTTCTAAGTGAGTGCAGCAGGAAAGGGAGTGAAAAGAAGGGAGACTGGAAAGAGAAAAGATGCAAAAACTTGGGGAACAAGGAACAGCTGCACTCACTTTTCATCATGGTATACTATAGGTCCCACAATAATTCGACCTGGGTGCCCAGGGTTGCCCCCCATCAATGCCTCTGTTTGAATCACTAGACTCAAAACCAATCCTACTGATGGTATTAATGCAATGTAACAAAGTTGTAAAGGAGAGAAGATGACATTGCTGAATATGGAGAAGATTCACTAAAGTCAACTAAACTGTTATGCCATGTTATCAAATGAAATGCAGCGTATTCATTCTGAGGTTCTCTTGTTATAGAAATGTTCCTTCTCTGGCAAATTAAAGTTATTTATGTTGTGTAGAAAAAAACAAACAGAACAAAAGATTTTTGTGTCTGACATTGCTCCCATATACCCCTATTCCTTATTAGCATGTTTTTCTCATTGTTGTTGGATAAGATCACATGATACAGTTACCATATCATCGCCATAATTCCAAGCCTGAACTAAACTTTGCTGTAACTTTGTAGCTCTGATGCTGTCACTCTAAATAGCAGAAAGTCTGAATTGACTTTTTAGTTTTTATTAAATAGCATAGTTTGACTATCATTAAATCCCCATTTACACCTAAGAGTAACGGGAATGCATGTTGCATTCGCATGCGTTCGTGCGCATTTGTTTTCCCGTGTTTGACACATATTGCCCATTGATTTCAATGGGTTGCATGAGCAACAAATGCAGGAAAGTAGCTCACATAGCAAATTCTGCTACAGGCGTCCAGTGTTTTTTTCCAACGTGTTTGTGCGTGTGTTAACGCATGTGAACATGCAGGAAAACCATGTGCTTTCCTGGGCGCTTTTGGGATGCCAATAACTAGTAATTGCACTGCAAAGCCTGTTGCACATTTTTGAACGCATTAAAGCGCGCATTTCCCCCCGAATTTGGCATGCATTCATGAAATCCTAGGTGTGACGTGGACTAAAGGAGGAGTATTGGGAGAAAAAGTCCCCATTCACACCTGAGCGTTCCTTCAACATGCAGCAAACGTGCACAAAAATGCATGCATTGACACACATTTACAAAACGCATCAAAAACATGCTTGCTGTGCCATTATCAGTTAATAGCACCCCAAACGTGGCTGGGCAAATGTACATTTTCCCTCATGTTTCCGACAGTTAAAACAGTGCTACATGCACTACTTTTCCATATTTGTTGTGCGTGCAGGAACCCACTGAAACCAATGAGGACGCCTGCGTGTGTCTGGGGACTGAAGTACACCCTTCCCAATACGTAGAGCTGGAGTGGAACACTGAACGCTGTTACATGGCGGCTCTATATACTGAGAGCTGAGTGATCATGGAACCACCAATAGCTCAGCTCACTGTCTTCTCCCAGCAGAGAGAAGTGACTGTCAGTCCTAACCCCCCCCCAGGGATTGCCCCCTCTTCTCTCCATTCCTCCAGCACTCATTGGAGGGACAGACAGGGGAGGGGATGGGCACAGCTGGCTCTGGATCTAGAGAGGCAGAGCCAGCTGTCAATCAGACACCGGGGTAGATCTATACAATACTGTTGGGATCCTTCCCAGGATGTGGCATGGCTCTGCTCGGTCAGTATATAGTGGGCAGTAGCTCACTATCTGCTAACTTTAGGTAACAGCAATACATTAGTAAATATACTCCTGTGACCCAAAAGAGATATAAAGCCAAAAAAAAGGTTAGAATCTACTCTTTTAACATTGCCTCCATGTGTCTTTGCACAAGTTTTGATAGAGCAGGCCTCGTGCCTTTAACTCCTGCCCACATTCCTCACACATTTGTCATCTGAACCGCAGCACCATGAAGTACAAAATTCATTTGCAGCACATGACAGTTTTGTTCCACTTAAAAACATGACCCCCTGGTACCGCCTGGAAGCCCACATTACTCAGAAATGTGATATAAAATCATATTCACTGCTGGTAAGTTGTATGAGAAAGGAGCATGTATGAGTGACTCTGCACAGTGCACGCTCATAATGAAAGTCTGTGTTCATCTGAAGAGATCCAGCGGTGGCGTATGAATGGCCTATGTAATATCTATAATTAGGTTAGCTTGGGAAAGACCAGAGCTGTCAGGCGTGGGTGTGGCAGGCAGTCAAACTAGTTTGGGAGTTCCCATTTCTATCAAAACATCCATTATTTGGCCAGATTTACAGGGGCAATGTTAAATGACAATTTCAGGCAAAATTAATTTGTGAATAAGTTATAGAAAGAGAATTGTTGTGTTTGGATTCCGAGTTAACAGTCTTCATTTAGCAATCAGATTTTGGCTGGTGGGGCTACAAAATATAGACACTCTCAGGAGATTAACATTTTTGACTTCTTATTAGACACGTGACATTTGTTTCAGAAAAATTCGTTTTTCTGATACATTTTTGTTATTCAGAGATTCGGATGCATCCGAATCTCCGAATAAACAGAAATGACGAATTAAAACAAATCCGAATTTCTGAAAACTAACATTTCAGACGAAATTCGTTAGCGGTAGTCTGTACGAAATTTCGTTGCAGCAAAGTGACATTAGACACAAAATGTCTTTTTTTTTTTTACAGTCTGCAGAGGAGAAAAAAAAAAGCGTGAGGTTCCCCCCAATTGATACCAGACCCTGTAGATCGGGGGGACCCCACGTTTCCCCCCCCTTTTTGGGGGGGCTGGGGTTCCACCTTAAAATTCCTACTAGACCTAAAGGGTCTAATGTGGATTTTGGGGGGAACTCAACACACTTTTTTTTTTGCTTTCACTTGTGTGGGTC